>NW_022900914.1:20633282-20655676 GCF_012274545.1 Fukomys damarensis
CCCCCTCTGGGGTCCTTGGGTCCTTCCTGGGTCTGTTGTCGCGCAGGCCGGGAGCTCCCGCGCAGGCCGGGAGCTCACGCGCACGCCGCCGGGTGATCGCAGACCTTGTTTATCTCTTAACACTCAAACACATTACGGTTTCTGCCCTTTGTAAACTATCAGATAAAACACAAAACTAAATGAAAGTAAAACTTTTTTCCCTTTTTTTTTTTAGTTATTTAGTGTGTCAAACTAGATTAGAAATAACAAGGTAAGGAGATTCTAGGAAAATGGTGAGTTGTTTGATGTGATGAATATGTATCTGCTTCTCTGCCGCTTTACAGACATGATACAGTCCAGTGAAGTTTATTGTTTTCTACACTAAATAATCCATGTATAAAAAAAAAACTACCAATTGCTATTGCTACTCGTATTCATTGATGTCCATCAAAGACTATTTATAAAGCATATATGATACTTCTGAGGGGTGCTGGGAAAATAGGAGGCAGGGTGAGGATGGGCAGAGTTTGGTCAACAAACGCAATGTTACAGTTAGAAAAAATAACTTGCAGGTTCTACAGCACAGCAAGATGAACATAATTAACCAGAATGCATTATATAGCATACCTCACCAGCCACAGGAGGGGATTCTGAATACACTCACCGTAAGAAATTGATAAAAGTTTATGATGCATTTTTACACATTCCCCTCTCCTCTACAGTACCGGTTCTGAATCCCGCCATCAGCGTGAAGTTGGGTATTGTCCTCCATCATTTATTGCTGGCCTAGAAGTTAATCATCTGAGAGAAAACATAAAAACTGGCCCAAGTTAGAGGGCGGGAAGAACTAAAGTAAAGCTGTTTTGAAACCTAACCCCTGAATGCTTTAGGAAGAAAAGAAGCATATGAAATCTTGGAAGAATTTTCTTTTCCAGGATATAAGCCTGAGAATAAATGTCTATAACCAACATTTTTATTTTGATTTAAGCTATAGTTTTAGATCATTGTGGTCAGTTAATGTCCAGCTGTGCTCAATTACATTACATCTGATACAACAAAGTTAAACAAGGATTTTTTTCATCCTCCTCCAGGAAAATAGTATCTTGCTAACTCCATGGTCTAAGCATCCATAGTAAACAAATATAGCTGTATAGAGGAAGTAAAGAACTCCTTAAGTGTCTCTTCTTACTCCTCAAACTGCACGTTACACATTAGAAATGAGAAAATAATTCGCACCTCCGGAGTTTGAATTATAAGCAGATAGCTACAAGAAATGTGTCGCATCACTGGCTTTGGAAAAACTTTAAATTCTTAAGGAAAAATATAGCACTTCTGTCAGTTTCAAACACCTCATATCTGCATGTTAAATTCGCAGGGCTCGGAGGTCTTTGCCAACTCCATGTCACCAATCTTCACAGTTGGACAATTGCCATAGCTAGACTTTTTCTATTTACAGTCCAGAAGAGTTAGCTGATTTGTGGAAAAGCAAGTTACATTTCCTCTCCATTCATTTATCTAACTGCAGGACCTGGGAAAGAGAAGTCAGGTGCATAGGATAGATAGAACCCAGCCAATGTTTCATTGATGATGCTTGTTGCCAAGTGCTCTGCCAGCTGCCTTCCATCCTACTCCAATGCCAGAGAAAACATAGAAACTTTTTGATGTCTAAGGTCAGTAAAGGTCCATCGGTAAAACTGATCATAAGCCTTTTCTTAAAGAATGTGAAAAGACAAGAAATAGCTTGTTCTCCTGCAGGTGATAACAGAGATGTGACTTTTAGGTGGCAAAGATAACAGCAAACAAGGGTAGTTTTGATATAGCGAGACTAAGGCAGGAATGGTTTGTCTGTCGCACTGCACAGGATAAGCTAGCAAGATAAATTCACACTGGTTTTCTGAAGACTGGGCGCTACCCCTCCAGTCTCACTGTCCACCATAATTGGGACAAGCACATGCAAATAAACATGCTGTATTAGTCTGCCAATAGGCCATGGTTATACAGGACTAATTGGTCTGTGTGTTTACATGTATATACAAGTTTCTGTGTGCGTGTGTGTTAGGGAACATAATGCCATTGTCATGAAAACAATGGATAAATAATGGAGTTCTTTCTTTATAAGAATGGCGTACACGACCATTTGTTTTGCTGTTGTGGTGGCTGTTGTTGTTTTCTGATACTGGGGATTGAACATAGGGCCTTGTGCCTGCAAGACAAGCATGGGTGCATTGAGCTAAATCCCCAGCCCTAAAGGGTTTTGGTTTTTTGTTTTGTTTTGGTTTGGTTTAGTTTGGTTTCTTTTTTTTTTTTCTTTCTTTCTTTCAGGTAATCAAACTTAAGACCTGTGCCTACAAGATAGGTGCAGTGAGGTTGAGCTAAATTCCCAGCTCTGACAACCATTTGTTTTGGTTTAAACGCCAGAATATATATACATATATATATTTCTATATTGGGCATCTTGTTTGACTAAAAGGACATTTTAATAATAAATTTTCTGTAAATTATAAGTCAATTTTTCTTTAAATAGAGAATTTATCTTGATTGATAATATGTAAAAGTGCTTAAGTCACCAGAGAATATGCTGACTCTAAAACTTGGACAAAGTTTAGTTATTAAATAAATTTGTGTAGCTGTTAATATGATGGATTTTATTATAACTGAATAAAAGAGATGCACAGGAATAGAACTTCTCAGTTTGGGGCAGTCATTCTGTCAGCATGTAGGATGATTAGCTGAACTACACTTCAAGAAAGGCACAATTATCACTGTAAATCAGCAAATCTTATTAAAAATCTCAAAGTAGAATACATATTGTTAGTGCTCTGGCATTTTTACATTCAAAAGCACTTTTATATATACTCCTTTCATTTAGTTCCAGATTAAGGAATTTAGGATCAAAACAGTGAAATGTCACTTGTCCCTCAGGATCATGAAGTTAAAAAATGATAGAACTGGGATATGAACTTAAAAAGACACCATGACGTTATCCTCCAAGTGACTTCAATGGCTTTTCTAAGTCTGGATAGTAAATAAACCCATTCATCCTCATGTCTCAACTATAATTTCTCCTTTGAATTTCAGACACAGATAATTAATAATTACTTATACCTTAGCATTGTATCACTAATGAAAAAAATCAACCTGGCACAAACTATTTATTCCTTCCCCTTGATTTTTTGTTCTTTTTCCCCATGGCTGCTTCTTTCCTATTCTTCCTCATCTTCCATAAAGCAAAAATTTAATAGATTCAGAATATTTACCATTAAATTAGCTATAATGGTGAAAAACATAAGCAAAAAAGTTCCCAGAGTGGAAATTACAAAGGCTACTGTCTTAGTCAGCTGTGCATACATATAACAAAATACCTGCGATAACTGATTTTTAAAAAGGGAAGATTTATTTTGGCTTATAGCTTCAGAGGCTTTAGACCATGTTTTCTCTGGCCCATTGCTTTAGGGTCTGTATCAAAGGAATACATTTTAGGGCCGGGGATTTAGCTCAGTGGTTCCACCGCCTGCCTTGCAAGCACAACAATCCGAGTTCGATCCAGTATGGCAGCCAGGAAGCAAAAAGACAGGAAGAAGAGTGCTCAGGTTCCCCAAATTTCCTTCAATAACACATTTCCACATGATAAGCTTGCATAGACCCCATACTTCATAGATTCCACAACCTCCAAATGCACTTTGTGCTGAGCACCAAGCCTTTATCACATGGGGCTACGAGGGACACTATCCAAACCATAGCAGTTATGAAGGCATGAAAAACTAAGTGTCAGAATATGAACCAAAGTCTAAATCATCTATGTATTGTAATTGAAACTATGTGTATGTGTGTATGCCCATGCATAGATTGGGTAAATCTAGAAAGAAATGTGCAAATTAAAATTTTGGTAAAACTATCTTCACGGCTGAATGGGAAAAAAAGAAAGACATGCAGAATAGGTACATATTTAAGTGTGAAAAGTCTTGTAAATATTCCAAGAAAGAATCAGATTTGTGTGTGTGTTAAGCAATTTTTCTTCAAAAATGTAAAAGAAGACAGTAGATTCCTTTTAGGTTTTATCACTAAAACTTTAATCTATTTTCAAAATGTTTAAAGTTCTGTTCTTTTCCTCTGACTACTCAGAAGTGTGGCAAATAATCACAGAAGATCATTCTCCATGGTGAGGATAACGGCAGTAACAAGAGGATAAAAACAGAGAAACTGAAGGGGTTCCTTTCAGCCCTTAGAAATGACATGAACTGGTCATTTTCATTAAAAGACTTATCTGCTTCCTTCCAATAGGATTAGCCCCCTTACTACTCAGTTTTGGGGGGTTGCTAACGAAGAGACCTGCTTAAAGATGCTGAGTTTGATGGGTTTGATATCTCTTAGTGTGGAATGAGAATAGAACAAAAAAATGAAAAAAATTACCAAGAGTTAAAGTTATAGCAATTAAAACTTTATGGTAGACATTTCACAAATAGAGAATACGACCTCATAAAAAGCAAATATATTCCTTCATGAAAAAGTGCAATTCAACTGGGAAGCCATGAAGCCTTCAGTGCAATGGGGTAGCCATATTCATGGGGTCAGCACAGCTGAAGTGTTTGTGTGGAGTGGGGTGCATGCACACACTTATTATAAGAAAGAGTATCATCTAACACATCTAAATGTTTTCTTATATGATATATCATTCTAATATGATATAGTAGCAAGAGCCCAAGAAGGAGCCCTCCTCAAAACATCCTTCCCAAAAAGGAATATTTTCCCTATGATCTCTATTATTTAAATTTTTAATAGAATTGACAAAAATATAATGTTGCTTCCATATTTTTCAATAGCATAATTGTACATTATTTTGAGTATTTATCATGTCCACTGCCATATCTGAAGATTTAGAAGGTAGGTGGAACAGTAAAATAGGAGTTGTACATTGAAAGAAACCAGCCTGAGTAGGGTACAAAGAAAATCTGGGAAAGGTGAAGGTCCAGCTGGCCTCGAGAAAGCAAGCCCCAATGCCATAGCCCTCAGCTGGAGAGGTCTGTCCTCTAAAAGCCAGCAACTTGCTGGGAACTTATCCTTGCAACTGAAATTCCACATTCCACCAGTAAAAATATTAATTTTACCCCAAATCCCCAGACTATACCTGAATATGATCAGTGCTCTGATTTCAGCCAAATAACAGCCTGACCAGAGAACCCAAATCTACTATGCTGGGTTTCTAACTCACAAATTTGCAAGACGATAAATTTCCCTTATTTAAGCAACTATACCTGTTCTATTTTGTCATATAGCAACAGAACAATTATGAACCACATGCAACAAGGAGCCTTGGTCTCAGAGTCTTGGGATTGTGTATGATAGTAGGCTACAGGAAAAAAAAAATTTTTTTGAGTTCCTATCTTACTGCCACCATATCTTAACTGTGGGACTTTCAGGGGATTATTAACCATTCTGTATGTAGTCCATTATCTGTACAATGGTTCTGAAAATTTTAACCGTAAGATAACTTACTAGATGTAATCATTGGAAAGAGACTAGTACACAGTAGACATATGGTATTCCATAGAGCTTTCATTAGGTTAAATCCATAAGTACAAAGGAGACATTGAGGCAGAACCTATTTTGAGACAGGTGGGGTAAATAAAAAGTTGCAGCCACATTAAAGATCAATATACAAATATGGAAAAAATCTATTACTTATTTCTAAAAGGTACTATCAGCCAACTATGGCAAAATAAAATGTGTGTATGGCATGGTTTCAATATAAATTGTCCTCAAAAAGCCTCATGTGCTCAGAGGTAGGGCTCTGGGAGAATGGTTGATATATTAATCCATTGATAAGATCATAATTTGAAGGCATTATTGAGACTGGTAGAAACAGGAGGTAGGAGAGAGTAAGTCACAGAGGTGTGACTTTAGTGACTAATATGTGGTCCTCAGCACCTTACTCATAAGCACTTCCTGCTTCCTCGCTGCCGTGACCTTCCACCATGACCTTCCACCAGCTCACCATGGGATGAAACATCAGAAAGCACAAGACAAAATAAATATTTCCTCCTGTAAATTGTTTTTCACATGTATTTGGTCACAACAAAAATCTAACACACTCTACTTCTTTATTTTCTGAGCTTTCTTTGGTCTGCCAATGATTTTAGGTCTTATAATGAGACACAAAGAAAATGTTTTTCTGAGGTCTGCTTCATCTGATGTCAATTGAAATAGTACTGATTTTTGCTTTTCTTTATGTCTTACGGATTAACTTTTTCTGTATTTTAACTTATCCTTCTTCAGTAGATTTCTTGTATAAAGTATTTCATTGTCTTGCTTTTTTGTCTAATAAATCTAATTTATAATTTGATATAATCATTCTATTATGTATGCATATATCAGAATATCACTTACACCCCATAAATATAAAATTAATATTTTAATTATAAATACTTTTAAAGATAATTGACATTCTTTGTGATTTATACAGACTACATACATTTAAGGAAACATGAATTCCATATCCACTAATTTGTTAATCTTTGAAAATGAATTAATTTGAGATGTACTGTCACTTCTCCCATTTTCCCAAATGTTTTACTCAGAAATATTAATTTATGACTTTTACATACATTTTGGTAATTGTAGATACTTGAATCTGCCAATCCTTTTCTAATATATTATTTGAGGAGTTTTCCATAGCCTCAGATTACTTAAAAATTTAGAGAATTTAAAGACAACTATTCCATTCATCTGAAATGTTATTTTACCAATTAAAAATTCCTCTTTAAAATGGTCTAAAGTGGTCATTTATAATAAAGAGCTTTGCCAGGAGACCACTCTAGAACTGACCACCAGTGGTGTTCCAAAAACCCCTTCTCCATCCTCTGGTGAGCCCCCCTCCTTTTGCACAAAGCAGCAGAGGGGCCCGGCAGCAGCCTGCAACCATTAGATTGACCCGCCTTTTTAGCACAGAGTAGCAGAGGAGGGCATCACCAGCCTGTGACCCTCTGGAGAGCCCACCCACCCCTTCAGCAAGGAGCAACAGAGCAGCCCATAAAACCATGTTTGTGTGTCCCCCTACACACACACACACAAATAAGAGAAAGAAGGCCTCTCTGAGACTCCTAGATGAAAATTGAAGCCCACTGGAAAAGAGAAAAAAAAAGCTCTGCAATAAAGGCACACCAGACCACCATAGTTGGTAAATTGGAGGGACAAGCAGCTCATATCAGAACCTGGTCTATCTTCAGGGGAAGAACAGCTGGAACCTGCAGTAGAACCTTGCAGAGTTCAACCCAGCAGGAGGTCAGAGATCTCAACTTGGGCTAGAAATCAGCCTCAAACTCAGGGGACAGCTGTGGACAAGCTCAGACTAATTAACTTAGATCTGAATACTCTTGCTCACACTGTCTATTGTGTCCTCGGAGGCATACACTGAAGGAGGCCCTCTATTTGTATTTTTTTATTTTTCAGATTAATATTTTTCTCTTTAATCATTTTTTAAAATTTTTATTTATCTTTTTCTCTTCTCCAATTTTTCCTTTTTTCCCTTCTTTTTCTTCTTTTCTCTCTATCTCTATCTCTCTCACTTGCTCTATCCCACATTGTTCATTGTTCTCCCTTTTTGATCTGTTCCTGTCCTAAGTCAAATTTCTTAATTTCTTTCTTTTTCTTTTCTTTTCTTTTTCCTTCTGTCAATTGTCATTACTTTTGTTTTCATTGAGTTTATTGGTACATTTTAGGTATGCAGTACAGCTACATTCATCATTGGGATCTTGTACCTTTACATGACAGGTCTTGGTTCTCATTTTTCCCCATACCCCTGCCCTCCCTGCACCCCCTCCACCAAAGTCTTTGTAGATTGTCATTACTTTAAAAGAAAGTGGTTACAGTCTCAAGCCTCCCTATTCCTGTTAGTTTTTTCTATTCTTCTATATATTTCATTCTGTCTTTTCTCTTCAACAGTTTCCTAGAGTTTGTATGATGTTCCTGTGTCCTCTGACCCTACTTCTAACTCTTCCCTATCCTCTCTATCCCTCCCTCCCCAACTCCTTCAAGTCCTCATCTCAAAGAGTAAATTTGGTATACTGAAGAGTTTATTCACTATAAACATATTTTGGGCTGTTACTCGAATTTGTTTTAATTCATGTGGCTAAAAGTGATATATTAATAACTAACACAAATTGTCATTTTCTAAACTGTTCTTCATGCTATTGTTATTGCAGATTCTATCCTTTGGGCTAAGGTGTTATGATTGATCAAATCAGTTTCCCTCCTAGTATTATAGAAATGAGATTGCCTCAGAGTAATTAGAAACCCAAAACCTAAAGACCAGCTATATCTGGAAGATTGAAATATTTACCCAGGAATTAAACCAAGTACAGTACCAACAACAAAAATAAAAATGAAAAGATTTTCAAACAAGGCACAAGCACAGACTGCCAGCTCACCAAAGGTAAATCCTGGAGGAAATGAAGTGGAAAAATCTGACAGTCAGCTACCTTGACACCCTGATGATAGAGAAGGAAGTTAAAAAAAAAAAGATAAATGAGACTCTGGAAAAAATCAAAACAGAAATAATTTCCCAGATAACCACAGAGATGGTGAGAAGAATGAAAGATACGATTAGAGACCCTAGAACAGAAACATTTAAAAAAAAAATAGATGATCTCAGGACCATGATGGAAACCATGAATGCCCAGCATAGGAAACAAATGGAAGTCATTGGAAGTCATGAATGCCCAACATAGGAAAGAAGTGGAATCCATTAAACAGATTCAAGCAGATATCCAGGAGATTAAAAATTCTATTGAAAGCATTTGCAGAACAATGAGCAAATATGAGGACAAAATGTCAGATATAAAAGATACTATTGAAGGCAGTGACCATTAAAAGAGAGGTCTCTCAAAAACACTAAGGTATCATGAGAAATCTATTAAACAACTCCTAGGTGGCACAAAGAAGAATGATATAAAAGTAATAGGAATCATAACATGGCAAGAGAAAGTACACATGACATAAAAAAACCTGTCACAGAATTAATGAGGGAAAACTTCCCAAACAGAGGGAAAGAATTTGATATACAGATAAGTGAGGTATATAGTAATCCAAATAACCATGCTCAAAAAAATCTACACCCAGACATATAATAACTCAGATCCAGAAACTCAAAAGAGGAACAAAATGCTAAAAGCAGTTAGAAAAAAGAAACAAATCATATGCAAAGGAAAGCCCATCAGACTCACAGCAGACTTTTCAACACAAACCCTCAGATCAAGAAAAGCCTGAAGTGAGGTATTTCAAGTCCTAAAATAAAACAATCTCCAACCTTGAATGATGTACCCTGGAAAACTATCTTTCAAAACTGATGGTGAAACAGGATACTTCCATGACAAAGAACACCTGAGAAATTTCATGAACATCAAACCAGCATTACAAATAAATCTAAACAATATCCTGGAAAAAGACATTGAAGATCATAATTCCATAAGGCCAACAGAACAAATATAACAGGCAAGGAAAGAAATTAAAATTAGACAGGAAAAATTTTAAAATAAAAGAGCCAACAACAGGAAAATAACATGACAATAAAAAGTCAATACATATAAGTTATAACCATCAATGTTAATGGCCACAATTCACAATGAAAATAAATAGACTGACAGAATGGATTAAGAAGCAAAATCCAACAATATCCTGTATACAAGAAACCCACTTAATTCACATAGAAATTCATAGACTGAGAGTAAAAGGATTAAAAAAAGTTCTCCATGACCAGGGATTTAGCTCAGTGGTGCAACCACCTGCCTCGCAAACACAAGGATCTGAATTCGATCCCTGGAACAAAAACCAAAAAACAGACAAAAAACGTTCTCCCGTGGCAGATGCCCAGAAAGAAGCAGGGGTAGCTAACTTATTTGCAGACAGAGTAGATTTCAAACCAAAACTAAGAGAGATCAAGAATGCCACTACATCCTTGTAAGGGGAACAATGCAACAGGATGAAATGAAAAGCATAAATAAATATATATTCACCCAATACTAATGCCCTCAACTGTACAAAAAATATTAGGATATGAAAAACAAAATAAGCACTAATACAATTGTAGTGGGGGATCTCAGGACTCCACTGTCACAAAAAGACAGATCATCTATACAAAAAATCAACAACGAAATAACAACTGAATGAAATCTTTGAACAAATGGACTTAATAGATTTCTAGAGAGTACTCCACCCAACAAAATCAGAATATACATTCCTTTCCACTGCACATAGGTCATTCTCCAAAATAGACCACATGCTAACTCGGAACATGTTTAAGTAAATGCAAAGGAACTTAAGTGATCCCATGTATATCATCAGACCATAGTGCAATTAAACAGGAGATCAATAGCCTAAGAAACTGCAAGAACTTCACAAACACATGGAAATCAAATAACAACCTGCTGAACAATCAATGGGTCACAGAGGAAATTTAAGAAGAAATTAGACAGTTGCTACAATTAAAGGATAATGCCAATACAACATACAGGAATCTATGGGACACAAAAAAAAGAGTTCTATGAGTGAAATTCACAGCAGTAAATACTAGGAAAACAGCACATACTAGGAAAACAGAGTGAGCTCAAATAAACAACCTAATGCTTAACCTTAAGCTCCTATAAAAAGGAGAGCAGGACAAACACAAAGCTTGTACAAGGCAGGAAATTATAAATATCAGAGCAGAAATTAATGCAATGAAGAATAAGAGAATGATACAAAAAATCAATGAATCAAAGAGCTGGTTTTTGAAACAATAAATAAAATTGGTAAACCCTTGGTCAATCTTATCAGAAAAAGGAAAGAAAAGACTTGAATTCATGCAAGAATGAATGAAAACAGTGAAGTCACAACAGATCCAGCAGAAATCCAGAGGATCATCAGTACCTACTTTTAAGAAAATGAAAAATACAGAGGAAATGGACAGATAACTAGATACATATGAATTTCCAAAGTTGAATGAAGAAGATATAAAAAGTCTGAATATCCCATTTATATTCAGTGAAGCTGAAAATGCAATAAAAAATTTACCAACAAAAAAAATCCCAGGTCCTAATGGCCTGCTTCGCTGCTGAATTCTGCAAGACATTTAGAGATGAACTATTGCCAATACTCTTTAAACTTTTCAATGAAATTGAAAGGGAAGCAATACTTCCAAATTCATTCCTGGAACCAAGTATTACTTTGATTCTAAAACCATGGAAAGACCCAACCAAAAAAGAGAACTACAGACCAATCTCCTGAATGAACATAGATGCAAAAGTCTCAATGACATACTGGCAAACAGAATACAGAGGGTCACCAAGAAGATCATACATCCTGATCAAGTCAGATATATCCCAGGGATGCAAGGATGGTTCAACATACACAAATCATTAAATGTAATACACTATATTTACAAAGTCGAGGACAAAAACATATAATCACCTCAATAGATGCAGAAAAAGAATTTGACAAAATTCAACCCCCATTCATGATAAAAATTCTGTAGAAAATTAGAATAAATGTTCTTATCTCAAACTGATAAAGGCTATCTATGAAAATCCAACAGCCAACATCATACTAAATGGTAAAAAACTGAAAACCTTCATGCTAAAATCTGGAACATATAGTTGTTCAAAATAGTACTGGAAACATTAGCCACAGCCATTAGACAAGAGAAAGAAATAAAAGCAATGAAGAGGAAAGGAAGAAGTTAAACTGTCATTATTTGCCAATGATATGATACTCTACCTAGAAGACAAAAAAAAAAAAAAACTCTACCAAAAGTGTGCTAGGCTTAATTGACAGATTCAGTTGAGTAGCCGCATACAAGGACAACACTCAAAAATCAATAGCCTTCTTGTACACAAATAACAGACTCACCTAGAGAGAAATTTGGGAAACAACAGCATCCAAAAAAAATTAAATAGAAGGAAGAAGACAAAAGACCTCTACACACAAAACAGCGTTCTGAAAAAGAGAGATTGAAGAGGATATAAGAAAATGGAAAGACATCCCTTGCTTCTTGGTAAGAAGGACCAACATGGTGAAAATGGCCATACTTCTGAAACTGCTATGCAGATTCAATGCAAAACTGACTGAAATCCTGTCGCAGAGTACCAACACCTACAAATTTGTCTTATAACTTCAACATTAGTGCTGACTTTTTAAAAAAGATGTTCTTGCAGTTAACTAAAGAACTATAATGCTATTTTGTGTGAAGGGCTAGATGTGATAGAATTATTAAAGGTACTAATTAGACTCTGCTAATTTAATATAATATCAATCTTTAGGTTGTTTTCTCCCCGCATTTGTTCTCTAGTTTATATAATAACATTTTCAAAGAAGGCTCTTTTAAAGAAATACTACAATGTGTCTAAAGCTCTTTTGCTTTCTTTTTTTTTCTGATGGTTGTAGTCTTAAAAATATCTTCTTATATGTTACCCTCTAATTTTTGTATCTGATTATCCTGGCAGCCTGGGAAGAACTAATTTTCAGCACACAAATAGTGGAGTGATTGATTAATTTTATTAATCTCAAAGTTTTTTACCTGAAAATCTTAATTATTATTTTAACCCCATTCTTACTGTCTGAAGAATTGTGATTTTCTGTGTAATCCTAAAATTGTGGCTTAAAGAGAATGTCTCCTTCACTGAGTCTGAGATGTATGGCTCTCAGGCTTTAAATATTATAGTTGAACACTAGGACAGTTTACTTGTTCTCAGGGCCAACATCAGACTCTGTCAGAGCATTCTTGTCCCAAAAATGTTTGACAATTGTTAATTTTGTCCATAGAATTCTAGCTTAGAACTGGGAAACAGGACAGAAGAATGTGGTTGGAGTCTTCAGCTTGGAAAGGCACTGCCAATATTGAGATCTTCATTTGGTAGGAAGTCCCCATGTTATGTTTTGCAAATTATAAGCTTATGACATTTCTTGCTTTCAAGATTGGTTATAGACTCTGTATTTTCATTATATTGAACCTTCTTAAACTTGATTGTGGTGTCCATCTTTAGTTTCTTTCTTTGTTCTCATTAGTGCCACAGAATAATGCTAAATAAAACTCAGACACAATATGAAAAGTTTTGCCTTTATGCACAAATTTTCTTGTTTATATTCAACATAAAACCCAAAGAAGTTAGTACTTTCAAACATACTAGTTAAAGATACTCTACACATAAGCTACTGCTACAAAAATTTAATGCATCATGTCTCACTGGTTTCTAACTTTAGCTTCCATATTTCAAAGTTCCTCCCTAAAGTATTAAAATTCTCTCAAAGTGTAGCTAAATTGTCGAATGAAATAAAGCTGTTTGTTTCACTTTTTGACTTAGCAACAATGATTTCTGAACTAGCAAATGTGTTACTCATGTGTATGTATATTTATTATCCTTAACTTCATAAACTAGTTAGAAAAATATCTAGTTATCTTGGAACTCAACATGGCTATAGATATATGAGGGAGGGGTGACCAAAAAAATGATGAATCTTTAATTTCTAAAAAATATAATACAGTCAAAAGACACATTGCAATTAATCTCTCTCAAATACTGCTCCTCATTTCAAACACTCTCATACCATTACTCTTGCCACTTTCAGAAGCAGTTCTGGAAGTCATTTACATTATCATGGCTGGCACAATATCCTGAATTGATTCAAAACATTTATCTTTCATGGTCAGTTTGACCTCAGAGAAGAATCAGAAGTCACAAAGAGCTAGATCTGGTGAATACGAGCCTGCCATTCCATTCAATGGCACTTGATTAAAAAATTCTTTACCTTTTTTTTAATCACATTTTATAAAGACATTCACAAAAAAGGACTTCCAGAAATGCTTCACAAAGTGCAATGATAAGTGTGTCTGAAGCTACAGGAAGTATTTTGAAGGTGATTAACACCAATGTGTCTTTGAGTGTAATATATGCTTTTAAATTTAGCATTCACTGTATATGGTGATTGCCCTTTATAATAAAATCAGAGTAAATTTCTAAGTTTTCTGGTCTGCGTTCCTACATCTGAACAGGCAAATATCCAATGTTCTAATAAAAAAGCTGACTAATCTTAAATTATTTAAGGTAGATAATATATAGTTTCCTTTGTAATGCATTCTAGGATTTATTTATCAGTTATGACTTAGGAGTTTATATTTCAGCTTCATATTTTGGTGGAGGATTAAAAAAAAGTAAACTGTAGTATTTTGTATAGACCATTATGGTCCAGAGTAAATGCAGCTGGTTTGCCTTCATGGTTTCTTATATCTGTTCAAAAATTGCAAAAACCCCAGCAACACTGACTTGGTTTTCTTTCCTGCACTAAAAAACATTTCTCTATTAATATGTATAATTTGTGTTGCTATGCATCAGTTTAAAAATAAAATTTTAGAAACATTCTCAAACCCAGATAACAGTTTCATTCCATTCCATGGAGTTTGGCTAGTGGCTTTGCTTTAGGCTGTTCAGATAAAGAGACAATGTGTACCTGTATTTTGTAATTTGCTTTATTAATGGTGACTCATTATTCCACAAAAGACGATGCTAAAAAAAATGGTTCATAGCAAATCACCTACAAACTCGATGACTTAACATATAATCATTTTACCCTTGTGTGTGGGTTATCTTGGAGAGCTGTTGTGTAGGCTTCACAATGGCCAGGCTTAGCTTCAGGCTTCAGGCTCCAGGCTTGATTCCTCAATCACAACATTTTACTCTCCTTGAAACAACTCTGCTAGGGACTGTTTTCCTCAAGGCAAGTCTCCTAGCAAAAGAAGAAAACTAAAGCTCACTGACTCATTTAAACACTTTCTTCCTATCAAGCTGTGCAAATAGAAGGAACATCAAAATAAGTCACAAAGTCAAACAAAGTCAATTAAGCAAGGAAGTGAACACTGCTCCAAAAATGAAGCTAAGGGGAGAGAAAATTTTCTGGGCAATACACCAATATATGATAGTGGGCACCCAAAGATTTGTTGCTGGAGGTAATAATTACAGTAGATAGCACAAAGAATTTATCAATCATATGCCAGTGCCAAACACTGAGCTAAAACATGTTACTACATTTGATGCTTAAAGGACCCCTTGGATAAAGTACTCTAATTATACACATTTTTAATAGAGCATCTCTATATGCAGGACAAGTGCTTTTATTGCAGGCTAGCCTTGAACTCATTATGCAGCCCAGGATGACCTCGAATTCACAACAATCCTCCTACCTCAGCCTCCCAAGTGCTACATTTACATGTATGCATCACTATGCCCAACTAATTATCCACATTTTCCAGATAAGGAAACTGAGGTACTTGGGACACAAATCATTTCTCAATTACATGAATGCTGTCATATTCAAGATAGTATTTGTGCTCAGGTACCTGGCCTCAGTCTAAGACACAGTACACAGACCACTGTGATGATAGCATTGTGATGATTCAGTTATAACAGATCAAGCAATCATGTTTTCTGTTTGTCTTTAGAGTTGTAGATATATAGAGAACATATATACTCTTAATCATCAGGGAAAACTATTACTGCACTCAAAATAATTGGTCCTTTCTGACTTCCCATCCATTTAGACTGGACTTTTGGCACGAAGATTTTGATCAGATTGTTTACAAAATGGCTGATCTCTAAATATTGAATTAGTAATAATCAACTATGAGTTAGCATGTACAGTTCAATCATGTATTTCTTTCTCCACCTCCTCCACTACTTCTTCTTCTTCTTTTTCTTCCTCTTCTTCTTCTTCTTCTTCTTCTTCTTCTTCTTCTTCTTCTTCTTCTTCTTCTTCTTCTTCTTCTTCTTCTTCTTCTTCTTCTTCTTCTTCTTCTTCTTCTTCTTCTTCTTCTTCTTCTTCTTCTTCTTCTTCTTCTTCTTCTTCTTCTTCTTCTTCTTCTTCTTCTTCTTCTTCTTCTTCTTCTTCTTCTTCTTCTTCTTCTTCTTCTTCTTCTTCTTCTTCTTCTTCTTCTTCTTCTTCTTCTTCTTCTTCTTCTTCTTCTTCTTCTTCTTCTTCTTCTTCTTCTTCTTCTTCTTCTTCTTCTTCTTCTTCTTCTTCTTCTTCTTCTTCTTCTTCTTCTTCTTCTTCTTCTTCTTCTTCTTCTTCTTCTTCTTCTTC
Source organism: Fukomys damarensis (assembly GCF_012274545.1). Classification (NCBI taxonomy): domain Eukaryota; kingdom Metazoa; phylum Chordata; class Mammalia; order Rodentia; family Bathyergidae; genus Fukomys; species Fukomys damarensis. The sequence continues at coordinate 20,649,360 of NW_022900914.1, forward strand.
TTCTTCTTCTTCTTCTTCTTCTTCTTCTTCTTCTTCTTCTTCTTCTTCTTCTTCTTCTTCTTCTTCTTCTTCTTCTTCTTCTTCTTCTTCTTCTTCTTCTTCTTCTTCTTCTTCTTCTTCTTCTTCTTCTTCTTCTTCTTCTTCTTCTTCTTCTTCTTCTTCTTCTTCTTCTTCTTCTTCTTCTTCTTCTTCTTCTTCTTCTTCTTCTTCTTCTTCTTCTTCTTCTTCTTCTTCTTCTTCTTCTTCTTCTTCTTCTTCTTCTTCTTCTTCTTCTTCTTCTTCTTCTTCTTCTTCTTCTTCTTCTTCTTCTTTCTCCTCCTCCTCCTCCTCCTTCTCCTCCTCCTCCTTCTTCTTTCTATTCCTCCCTCTTTTTCTCACTCTCCTCCTCCAAGTCTACCTTCACCTCTGTCTTTTCCTTCTCTTATGATCTTTCCTGCCATAGGAGATTCATGTATATGCTTTATGCCAAAAATTATTCTAAATTTTTACCATTTACTTGTTATATGGTGATGAATCTTATATTCATCCTTCAATATTTATCATAATGTCATCTTATAATAAAAGTATTTTAAAGCACTAGATTGACAGGTAAATATAATGATATTAAACCATATGCACAAATTACTTGATACTACTATTTTCAAGTGGATTCTAACTGTAACTCTCTCTTAAATGTAGGCTATACTTAATGATTTCTAACACAAAGAATGTGATGAAAGCAATATTGAGAAACTCAAGGAACTAGATCATAAAAGGTTCTGTGGCTTTCTTCTTGCTGTCTCTCTTAGATCATTCACTTTAGAGGAATCCAAAGACCATTATCATTGACATTTATGCAAGTCTATGGAGAGTCCAATGTGTTAAGGAACTGAGTCATGTGAGTGATCTGTCTTTAACCTTGATTAGTTCTAGTCACACATCATGTTAATAATATCATCAGTTAATATCTTGACTGAAGTTTTATGAGAGCCTCTGAACCAGAACCCAGGTAGGAAATCCTCAGATTTCTGACTTACAGAAATTACATGGTAATAAGTAGGGCTCTGAGTTGCTAAGTTTTGGAGTTGTGCTCACATGGCCTCAACACAGGGCCTGATATACAGAGCACTGTCACGATAGCATTGTGATGATTCATTTATTCCACAACCACATCAAGCATTAATACTTTCTGTTTGAATAAACTTCGAATCTTTATTGCCTAAAATGAACATCTGTAGCACTGTGTAAATATTTATAATATATTCATAATGCCTTAAAAGCTATAACTAAATTATTACTTATACAATTCAATTAATTGTTCTTCTATTTGATATCAAATTCCATGAAGGTGGGAACTACATACTCTGTTTTTAAATAACTTTATTCTTTTCATTTCTCCTGAGGATACAGTCCATGCATGTGAAATAAATACTGAACTGTCTTAATCTAAACTGATGCTAAAGAAGAACGCAGAAACTTTTTGATTATTTAAGGAGTACTATTTAAATGATTGATTTATTCATTATAGAAAACTAGAAAAAAATACCCATGTGACAGAATGATCAGAATTTCTCTTTTAATGATGCTGTTTTTGCAATGAGATAAATCATTACATCCCAATGAGAGTCTAGAAAATGATACCTTTTATGATAAACGTACAAGACCAAACTCAGAACTTTTAAAAAAAATTTTCTATATAGAGTAACAAAAGAATTTAAAGAATAAGTAGTTGTCACGATGAATTGCAGAGTGTCATAAACTCTAAATCCCCACCTCTATAATAAACCCAATAAATATGTCATTGTCATTTAAGAAAATCACAGAGCACTTTTTCAGAGTTTCTTAGATTCACAACTGGCAGTAGAAAAGTAATATTTAAAGCTATATTTCAGCAACACTGACCTTTTGGCCAAGGGCCCAACACACTTAGTTTTAAATGCAGTATTAGATTTTCTATTGCAATTGAAAATTCTTTACAGTATTTTGAATATGGAAAGTCAGTCTGAAGCAACTCTTTTCCATTACCTAAAAAAAGCTAACAAGGTTTCTATTTATTGTATTCACAACCATCTTTTCATAAGATTTCTAATTGTAATTCATCTTCTCAAAGTACCCAAGCTCCTCATTTGAAACATCACATCCACCTGCACTTCCTCCTTGTGGATATCATTATGTGACCTAAATATTGCTTCATTTGCCATGTAGACTCTAACACTAGGTTCATAGTATTTCTTTTATTTTCATTCACTTTCATTATCTGAGGTGAGTTTAAATCTTTGTCTATTCACTCATTGCACTTTTATTTTGTGATTTAGCACAGGGTTAAGAACTAGGAATACATAATCTATTAGGCTTCTATATAGTAGAAGAAATTGTACATTAACAATAAGACTTTCATTGCATCGCTAAGACACACATACTACCAAGGTGAAAAACAAGTTCTATAAGATATAGATAGGTAGATACATAGATAGACACATAGATGCATCGATAGGTATAGATATAGAGATATAGATAGGAATAGATTCTCAGAAATTACAATAAAATCCTAAATACTCTTCTTAATTACTTCTTCTCATGCTTCAAGTTCTCAGACTTCCATTTCCACACTGGACACTGTATCAGTTAAGATTCATTAGAGGAACAGACAAAGATAGATATAGATATAGATATAATTACAAGGTAGTCATATAATGGCTGCCTACAGAGTCAAATGTAGAAGAAAGCAAAAGCGCTGATTGCTAGTGTGTCGGAAAATGCAGTCCAAAGTTAAAGGCCTGGACTAACTGCAGAGTCCCACGTGAGTCCCTCTCAGGAAGACCCGTGGTTTAAGATGGAAGGCTGAAGAGTCTGCAAAGGATGCCCAAAGGTGATGGTGTATTCTGGAACTCCTGCAAAGAAACAGAAGCAACACTTCTTTCTTCTTTCTCTTTTTATTCCACCCAAGCTACAACACTATTGGTTGATGCCACCAACACCCAGGGTGGGTCTCTTCAGTAAATCAGTCATCCAGAATTCTGCTCAACTAATCTACTAGGCATTTTTTATTCAAGTTGACACCACAACTCTCAAAGAGATGAACTGTTTCCCATTATGTTTTTAAGTCTTGTATTTATCAGCAAGTCATCCAAAAGCATAGTGAATTACCATGTATTTTGATAATCTCAACCAACTGCAAAAAAAGTGAGGATTTAAATATATTATTCCATCTTACTTTCATTTTAAAAAATGTCTGACACCAGAGAAACTATTCGGTATTTACACGTTTGTCCCATTTATTTCACTTAAGAGTATGGCCCAGTGATGAATGTAATTGTACTATATACCTAAAATGTGCCAATAAATTCAATGGAAAACAATGTAGAAAGTTACCTTTTCCCCTCCTTTATTTGAAATATTTTCTATTCATCTAAAAAAAACCCCCAATGATAAAACACTAAGAATGAACTGTAACATAAACTATGGACATTGGAATATTATGATGTGTCAGTATGTCTACTCAGTTGGAACAAATGTGCCACTCTAGTGTAGAGCATTAATGATGGAAGCTGTAAGTGCATTGTAGGAAGAATAGATGGAAAATCTGTCTACCTACTTTTTAATTTTATCGAGTCTTTAAAAAGAGATTTTGACAGCTTCACATTCTATTTCAATTTAACAATAGGGAGTCCACCTCTAAGAAACAAGCTTTCTTTTAATTATCTCAATTGTTCTTTACTCTTTGGAGAAAAGTCTGTATTTCTTAACTCTGTCAACTGATAAAAACATTAGACGTTATCAGCTTCACCGAAAAGAATATCTCACAATCAGAAGTGAAATTGTCAGGTGTTAATAAGACTTGAATCACTGGTCTGTGGGCTCCATAGATATTTCTTTCTAGAAACCCTGTGAATTACGCTTACAATGAATAAACTTCAAAATTGTTCCAGAAATTAAGGAAAATATTTTTTTCTAAATCTGATTGAAAAAGTTGTATAGATTATCAAAGTGATCTCTATTAGTTGTAATACTTTATAAAATTCCAAGTAGGAAGCTTTCTGCAACAATATGAAAGATGTATCCAAAAATTTTAATGAATTAATAACAGCCAAAATCCCACAATGATAGACCCAGTACAGTAAACAGTGAATGAGTTAATAGATGGACATCAAATCTCTTTTCCTCAAAACTCTCTTTGCATTTCTAATCTCCTTAACCCACCCCAGTTTCCAGGCATTCCATTCTCCTTTTGAAGGCTGTTCTTTTTTCTACTACAAAGCAACTCCACCAGGATCTAATACTACAAGGTTTTAGCACACTGTATGTTTCTTTGCAAAACCAAGTAATGACAAGCTGGGACAGCATCTTTCCAACTACTTTGTCTACCTCCACTAACTTCTGCACTACATTCACCACCCAGCAATAATTTCTTCATTACTAACTTTACACTGAGATGACAGGGTAAAGAAGCCATAATCCTGGTATCCAAAGTTTGCCCTGACTTGAATGATAGATAAACATGTTTGGCTAACATATTCCTGCCTCCAAATATATGTGAAATCATTTCTTTGAAATGGGTATGCAAACATCACACACGCGATTTATTCTTATTCAATTCTTATTTTTCTTTTTCTTTGTTACTTTTTACATAGCAATCTTATTCCCTCTCATTTTTTAAATGAGAGCTAAAGGATGATAATTCTCAAAAATAAACTCTGAAACAATGGTTTACCATGAAAATATCAATTGATAAGAAATAAAAGAGGAATTGTAAGATGGCTAGATCACAAGAGGAAAATGTAAGTGGGGAAAATACATCGACACTGTTAAACATTACACATGAGATACCATAATGTCAAACCAAGATGGAACAGAATGATCAAATTTATTTTCTTGCCTAAATAAAAATCTGAACAAAGTATATAAAATGGTTAGGAAGCAGTAGTCATAATACAGGACAGGGTTTCCTAACAGATGTTGGGAAATGAACAAGGTGAGGCTTGAATAAAATACATGCTTCTACTGTGAGAGAATTGCTCAGGTGAAGTAGAAGCAAAAGGAATCTATCAGACCTTATGAGGTGAAGACTGGAAGTCAGAACTAGAGACCAGTGCAACTAGAACTAGAAAGGCAGAATGCTGAAGAAGTGAGAAAGCTCCCTCAAGCATTCAGCAGAGGATTGATGAGCACATGGATGTGGTGAAACATCTGGACGCTAGGGAAAGAGGCGCATCAAAGGATTATAGGAAGGAGTTCCTGATGCTTCCTATGGCTGGGAATAATGCTTGTTTCCAATAGATATTGAAGAAAACACTGCAATTCATGAAGCTTGTGAGGTATTTCAAAAAGGTGTGTGGAATAGGTATAGACCAATGGTTTGCAGCCAAAGGTGATGCTCGCCTCCATGGGACACATATAAATATCTAGAGCTTTGGGCATTAAGTTGGGTAAAGTCCAGGGATTGAGCAGCTGCTGATCCATGTGAGGATCAACCCTCCTGTTGTGGGTATTACGATATAACTTTTAGGTTTGAAATACTCCAAAAGCAAGGAGAGTTTAGAATGAAGTATTTCAAACACAGAGAACATGTGCCACCCCAGACTGATACAGCATGCAAAATTGTCCTTCAAAATTAATGGAGAAATAAGATATTTCCAAGATAAAGAGCATCCAAGAAATTCAGTTACTAAGCCAACACTAAAAAAAAAAAAAAAAAGTATTTTAGAAAGAAACAATGGAGCTAAAAATGTCAAAAGGCCTAATAGAATGAATGCATCATGTACAGTGAGCAGTTAAATAGAAGGGGAAAAAGGGAAATAACTGCAAGAAAAAAATACAATGACAGGAAGAAGTCACTACCTATCATTCATAGCAATCAACATGAATGGTCTCAACTCACCAATGAAAAGACATAAATTAGAAGACTAGGTTAAGAAAAAAATCCAGTATAATGCTGTATTCCAGAAACACATTAATCCAAAAGGAAATTGATTAAAAATCAAAGGATGGAAAACAATATTCCAGGCAATAGAAATTTGAAAACAAGCAGGAGTAGCTATTCTACTTTCAAGGTGGACTTTAAGGCAAAACTGTTCAGAAAAGGCATAAAAGGACACTGTATATTAGTGAAGGGAACTATTCATTGGAATAGAATATATAAATATAAACATATATGCCTAAAACAACTGTGCACTTAACTTTTTAAAACAAATAATATGGAGCATAAAAGACCAGATTAAATATCAATACAATTGTAGTGGGGGACTTCAATAGCCCATTACCACAAGTAGATAAACAAAAAGAAATCATCAAAGAAATCTCAGAGATGAACCAAACCTCTGAATTTAATATATATATAT
>NW_022900914.1:20655698-20738252 GCF_012274545.1 Fukomys damarensis
TATATACACAGTGTGTTTCACCCAATAACAACAGAATACTGATTCTTCTTGGTAGCATATGGAACTTTGCCCAAAATAGATCACACACTAGCCAATAAAGGATGTTTAAGTAAATGTAAAGGAAAAAAAATTTCCATGCATATTATCTAATCATAGTACAATGAAACTAGAAATCAATGCCAAAAGAAATGACAGAAATCATGCAACTACATAGAAATTAAACAACACACTGAAATAATTAGTGAGTCATAGAAGAAATCAAGGAAGAAATAAAACAGCTCCTGTAATTAAATGATAATGCCAACACAGCATACTAGAATTTGAGACACAATAAAAGCAGTCATAAGAGGGAAGTTGTAGCTGTGAATGACCACCTCAGAAAACAGAGCAAGCACAAATAAATAATCAAAAGATGTACCATACCTCAAGGTCCTAGAAAAACAAGAAAAATCCAAATCCAGAGCTAGTAGAAGAAAGAAATTGTAAAGACCAGAGCTGAAATTAATGAAATAGAGACAAAAAATAATAATACAAGGAACCAATAAATCAAAGAGCTTGTTCCTTCAAAAATTAAAAAAAAAAAAACCCTTAGTCACCTGTGCCAATAAAGTGGGAAAAAAAACTGAAAAAATCAATCCAATTAATAAAACAAAAAAGGTGGAAATCACAGTGGTAGCACCAAAATCCAGATTTTTAGTATCTATTCCACAAATATGTATGCCAAGAAACTGGAGAACTTAAAGAATGGGAAACATTACTAAATATGCATAAACTACCAAAACTGAGCCAGGGAAACAAAAAAAGTCTTCAACAATCCAATGATAAACAATGAAAGTGAAGCAATAATAAAATCTCTACAAATGAACCACTTGACAGTTTATCCCAAGTGTCACTTGTCAATTCTTCTGAGAATTGCTCAGTCAGGTGTTATTCTTTGGATTTTTTAATTAATTAACTTTATTGGTACATTTAAGGTATCAATGTAGTGACATTCATCATTGGAAATTTGCACCTTTACACAATCCATGGTAGTTCTTATTTTTTCCACATTCCCTTGCCCTCCCTACAACCCCTCCACCCCTTCCTACTTACAAAGACTTTGTTTCCATTTTTTATCTTGTGTTAATTCCATTCCCAACTTTCTTTTCCCCTATCTCTCCCATTTCCGCTTCCACTTTGCACCTTCTCTTCCTATTTCAAATTATCTAACTTTTAGTCCTTATTTACACTTTCAGTTTCTCACACTAGAGAGACTATTCAATATTTACACATATGTGTCATATTTTTTCAATTAAGAATATCATCTCAATGTGCATCCATTTAGCTATAAATGTCTAGTTTCTTATTTTTATTTCTGAGTAGTACTTCATTTTTTTTTTTAAACACACACTTTATTGAGTCTTCTCGGCTGTTGGGCAATTGAGCTGTTTTCAAGTTTTAGCTAGCTATGAACGCGGGTGCACATATATCATTGTGGTATGATTCTTTTCATTCTTTGGGAAAGATACCAAGAAAGGGGATAGCAGGGTCAAATGGGACTTCCAATCCTAGTTCTTTGAGATATCTCCAAACTGATTCCCACAGTGGTTGCACCAGTCTACACTCCCACTAGCAGTGGAGCAGGGTTCCTCTTTCCACACAGCCCAGCCATCATTTGTCATTAGTTGATTTCATGACAGCAGCCATTCTTTCTGTGGTGAGGTGGAATCTCAGTGTTGCGTTGATGTGGCTCTCTCAAACGACCAGTGATGTTGAACATTTTTTCATATGTTTCTTTGCTATTTCTACTTCTTTGAGAAATGTCTTTTCATTTTAATGCCCGTTTTTGGATTGAGTCTTTAAATTTGGGAGGATTGATTTTTTTTAAGTTCTTTACATATTCTAGATAGTAGACTTTGTCTGAGGAAGAGCTGGTGAAAAGTTTTTCCCACATTGTGGGTTGTCTCTTCACACTATTGGTTGTTTCTCTTGCTGTGCAGAAGCTTTTTAATAAGAAGAGATCCCACTTGCTGATTGTTTGTGCTAGTTAACAGGCAACTAAGCTTTCTTTCATAAACTTTTTTCCTATCCCAATGTCTTCAAGAGTTCTACCTAACCTCTTTTCCAGCTGGTTTAGTGTTTCTGTTTTAATATTTAGAACTTTAATCCTTTTCAATTTTAGTTTAGTGCATGGTGAGAGATATAGGTCTAGTTTTAAATTTTGGCAAATTAAAACCCAGTTTTTCAGCACCATTTATTAAAGAGACTATCTTTCCTCTAGTGGGGGTGTTTGGTTCCTTTGTCAAAAATGAGGTGGCTGAGTGTGTCTGAAGTTGTTTCTGCATCTTCTAATCTGTTCCACTGGTCCTCAGGTCTGTTTCTTTACTAGTATCATGTTTTTATCACATTAGCTTTGTAGATTCTTACAAGCCAATGATTGTGATACCTCTACCTTGTCTTTATTGCCTAAAATTGTTTTTGGTATTCTAGGTCTTTTCTTGTTCCAAATGTATTTTTGGATTGTTTTCTCAAAGTCTGTGAAGTATGCTACTGGGATTTCAATTGGAATTGCAGTGAATCTATGTAACAGTTTTGGAACTATGGCCATTTTCACTATGTTAATTCTTTCTACCCTAGGACAAGGGATGTCTTTCCATTTTTCTGATATTCTCTTCCATCACTTTTTTTATAGTGTTATAGTTTTCAGAGTAGAAGTCCTTTTGCTATTGATCTCCAATTTCATCACACTACGGTCTGAAAATATACAGGGCATAAGTTCAATTCCTTTGCACTTACTTAAACATGTTATATGAGTGAATATGTGATCTCTTTTGGAGAATGATCCATGTGCAGCTGAAAAGAATGTGTATTCTGATTTTGTGGGGTGGAACACTCTGTAAACATCTGTTAAGTTCATTTGTTCATGAGTTTGATTGAGATCTATTATTTCATTGTTTATTTTTTGTCTGGTTGATCTATCTATTTGTGACAATGGAGTATTGAGATATCTTGCTACTCTTGTATTTGTGTTTATATGACTTTGCATGTTAGTTAGTATTTGTTTTATAAAGTTGGATGCACTTGTGTTTGGTTCATATATATTTATGATTGTCATCTCTTCCTCTTGGATGGTTCCCTTTACAAGGATGTAGTGTCTTCTAAATCTGTGTTGGTTTGAAATCCACTGGATATGCAAAGAGGACAGCTACTCCCACTTTTTGTTTGCTGTTTGTTTGTTTTCCTGTTCCATGGAGTATTATTTTCCATCCTTTAACTTTCAGTCTGAGTTTCTTTTTGAATTGTGTTTGTTGTATGCAGCATATTGTTGGACCTTGCTTCTTGACCCATTCTGCCAGTCTATTTCTTTTGATTGGTGAATTGAGATCATTAACTTTGTTGGTTATGACTGATATGCATTGACTTATCCTTGTCATAACTTTATCTTTTTGTTGGATTCTCCCCCTTTGCATTTAATTTCTTGTAATGACTGATGGATTCATTCTATTGGGCTTCCTGGTGTTGTGATCTTCATAGTCTTTTCCTAAGATATTGTTTAAATTTTTTTGGAGTGCTGGTTTAGTGTTCATGAAGTTCCTAAGGTGCTCTTTGTCATGTCAGTGCCTCATTTCTCCATCCATTCTGAAAGATAGTCTTGCAGGGTATATCAATCTGGGTTGGAGGTTGTTTTCCTTTAGGGCTTGAAATTCATCGCTCCATGCTCTTCTTGCCTTATTGTCTCATGTTGAGAAGTCTGCTGTGATTCTGGTTGGCTTTCCTTTGTATGTGATTTGTTTCTTTTCTCTGTTTGTAGAATTTTGTTCCTCCGTTGAGTTTCTGGAATCTTAACTATTATATGCTAATGTGTAGATTTTTTTTTTTTTGTCATGGCTAGTTGGAGTCCTCTATGCCTCACTTATCTGAATGTCAGGTTCTTTTCCCCTATTTGGGAAGTTTTCTGCATTACTTCAGTGAATATTTTTTTTATTTTTTATGTCATCTCCTCTCTCTCCTGTTTCTTCATCGACTCTAATCAGTCTTATGTTATTCATCTTTCAATTGTCTAGCAGCTTCTGGATTCATCTCTCATGGTCCCTTACTATATTTAAGAGATTTTTCCTTTCCTGGTCACTACTTGCAGTCCTATCTTCTATATCTGAAATTCTGTCCTCGCATTCACTCATTCTGCTCATTACACATTCTGCTGTGTAAACTCAATGGAGTTTTCAATGTCTTGAAAATCTGTTTGCATTTGTTTTATAGATTCCATTTGTTTCGTATGTTGGGATTCCGTCATGTTTTTCAGCTCCTCTATTTCTTTATCTGTGTCTCCTCTAGATTTATTAATCATGTCTTATACTATGGGCACAGTCTCTGCTGTTATATGAGAAATTATTTCTGATTTTGCTTTTTTCCAGGTTCTCTTTCCTTAACAGTTCAGGGAGTCCAGGCAGTTGAGTGTCAGATTGTTCCATCTCATTTCCCTTTGGGGTGGCCTTAGGTGATATGGAAGTCTGGTTCTGAGACTTATTTCCATGTCTTCTCATTTCAACAGATGCAGCCTACTGTGCCTTTGTTGAGGAAACTATTTGCCCACCCAGTGGTCTTCAATTCTCAGCAGGTCACCAAGCAGCCTTTACTCTGCTGGTCCCCAGTATACCAATTGCTAGGTTTAGAATGGTGGTTTTCTATATCCCTGAGCTGACCTGTTGTCTGGATGGGATTCTGATTGGGGCCTGTGCACACTTGGGATGGTGTCTAGGTGTGCCTCTCGCTGGGGCCCTTATGTATCTGTTGTCCGGGGAAGCCTTTGACTATGTCTGGGCCTTCATATCCCAATTCCTGTTGTCTGTCTAGGCTTCTGGTGAGCATCTTCAGGCACTTATCAGTGGTATACTGGTGAGCCTCTCCCTGTGGCTTGTGCATCTGTGTAGCTATTTTCCAGGTAGGGTTTTGGTTGCGGTCCATGGTATGTTGGGCCTTTGGATGGAGCTTGAACACCTGTGAAGCTCTTTTCTAGGTAGGCTGTAGCCTGGGCTCATTTGCTCACACCTCTGGGTTTGGGGTGGGGCAGGGTCAGAGCTGGGACCCACCTGTAGCCAAACCACTCTGGTTCACACAGCCGCTTCACTGATGGGAAGGTGGAACTGTGGAGGGTGGTTTCACACTTCTGCAGCTCTTTTCTAGATGGCCTGTGGTTTTGGGAAGTGTGACTGCATCTCTGGGGTCAGGGTGGGGCCCTAGCTAGGACCTGCCTGCAGCCTCACCACTCTGGTCCACACAGCTTCTCCCAGGTGTGTGTACACACTTATGGATGGTGTGGTGAAACTCTGGAGCAGTCAGGTGTCATTTTATAGATATATTCTTGAATTGAATAGAATAAAGTTGATTAAATTGTCATTTTAGAATTTCATGTTATAGTAACAAAAATATGCAGTTTGTAGTCATCTGTATTTAAATATTGAACTGGTAAGTGGATAAGTAAAGGCCAAGACCTGAAGGAGTCACTGCAAAATTCTATAACAAATCAGTAAAGACATAACACAAACACTCCTTTTTAATGGAATTGAAAGGGAAGTAATACTCCCAAAGTCTTTCTTGGAAGATAGTATTACCCTCCAAAATCAGAGAAGTATCTAAATAAAAAAGAAAACTACATGTCAATTTCTCTAATGAACATACATGCAGAAAATCTCAACAAGGTAATGGCAAAGAGGATGCAATAAATCACCAGAAAGATCATATACCATGACCATGAAGTGGTCATCTCAAGGATACAAAGAGGGGTGATACACAAAAACCAATAAATGTAATCCATCACATAAACAGATGCCAGGTCAAAAATCACATGATCACAGGGCAAAAGTAATAATTTTCTTGGATTCTGAAAAGATACTGATAAAATTTTAATGTATGTATGTGCATATAAACACATAACAGAATTAGGTATTCCAGACATCATGTACATATAAATCAATTTGGTATGAAAACCAAAATCCAACCTCATGTTTAATGGGGGGATACCAGAAACCTTTCTTGACTCGAGAACCAAGGTAAACTGTCCATTATCCCTGTTTAATATATTTCTGTAAATACTAGCTGATGTTATTAGGAAGAGAAAAAAGTTTAAAATTTTAAAAGAGAAAGTAAAGTTACCTTTAATTCCAATTATTTTAAAATTAAAAAATTGAACTCATAGAATTCAGTAAGATGACAGGTATAAATTATTAAAAATAATACTCATTTATACATGCAGTTTTAAGATATAATGGTAGACTGAAAACAGTCAGGCCTTCCCCCACAGGTTTATCTCAAGTTCCCAGGACTTTAGGTTGTCATGGGTTATTCTAAGAGGCTCATCATGGAGGTTTCACCCCACATGCTCAGCACCCACCTTTTCATATGGTTTGGATATGGTTCCTTTAACTTTAGCCTTGAGGATGAATCCCAGCTTTATGGTACCCCTTCTTTACTTTAGGAGACTCCAGAATGCTTTTCTTACTTCTTCTGTTTTTGTTTTTGTTGTTGTTGTTTTTGTTCTATTATTGAGACACAGTCCTGCTATGTAATGCAGGCTGGCCTGGAACTCATTATGTAGCCCACACCAGCCTTAAATGCATGGCAAAATTCAGTCTCCCAAATACTGAGAGTGAAGGCATTATGCCCCCTACTTGGTATAATGTTGAGGTTTTGTGTTTGTTTTTTAGTTTGGGATTTTTGTTTGTTTGTTTGTTTGTTTTCAGTTTTTTGAGACAGGCTCTTTTTATATATTCTAGGCTGGCCTCAGCCTTGAACTGGCAGCAATCTTGCCTTAATGTAGAGTGCTAGTGTTACAGGTGTATACCAATACCCCTGCAACTGTTTGTCTTAGAAAGGCAAAGTGCCAGTGACAAGGAGAGTGTGTGGGCTCAAACCTGTTATCACCACACTAGAAGGCTGAGGAAAGAAAATTCTGAGCTAGAAATGAGCCTGGGAAATACAGCAAGTTCCAGGCCCTCCAGGTCTGTATAGTGAGGCTCTGATTTTTAAAAAATTAAGAAGAAAAGTTTAAGAAGAAAGTGACATACTCAAGTGAAATTAATAGGACACACATGTGTAAATGCCATATAGTTTCTCTGGTATGATAAACTAAAAGTATAAAAAAGGATCAAAATGTATAATTGATATTGTGTTATAGGAAGAAAAGATCTAAAGGAGTGGGGCAAGTGGGAGGGGTTGGAGAAAGGTAAGAAGGGAAAGGAAAAAAATAGAAACAAAGTCTTTATAAATAGGGAAGGGTGGATAGGGTGAAAGGAGGGCAGGGAAATGGGGAAAAAATAAGAACCAAGATATATTGTGTAAAGGTACAAGATCCCAATGATAAATGTAACTGTACTGTAGACCTAAAAATGTACCAATAAAAAAGACAGAATAAAAAAATCACATGATCAACTCAATATGCAGAAAATGCCCTTGATAAAATCCAAAATGCATTCATGATAAAAAAAAACTAGAAAAAATAGGTATAGAAGGATCTTAGCTCCATCTGATAAAAGTCACTTATAGCAAACATACTACTAACATATTAAGTGGGGAAATCTGAAAAATTTCCCTCTAATATAAGAACAAGGCAAGGATGTACACCACCTCCACTCCTGTTCAACATAGACCTCAAAATATTAGCAAGAGAAATAAACAAATTAATAACTAAGCTTAACAATGTAGCAGGACACAAAATCAAGTAATAGCATTCCTATACACTAAGAAAAAACTCACTGTGAAAGAAATATGTAAAATAATAACATTCATGATGGCATTAAGAAAACTTACATACCAAGGCATTAACTTCATCAAGGAAGTGAAAGATCTCTACAATGTAAACTACATTACTCTGAAAAAGGACATTGAAGAGGATATCAGAAAATAGAAAGTTATCCCATGCGCTAGGAGAAGTAGAAATAATAAAGTCAAAATTGCTGCAAACATACTTCAAAAACTTATATGTACATCTAAAGCAATCTCAACAGCATTCCTCACAAATCTAGAGAAAACAGTCCTAAAATTCATGTGGAACCAGAAGAGGCTTACAATAACAAATACAGTCTTGGGTAACAAAAGCAAAGCAGGAGGTATCACAATCTCATATTTGAAATTATATTATGAAACTAAAGCCATAAAAGCAACATGGTACTGGAAAAAAATAAAAAGACCTGTGGATCAGTGGAACAGAATACAGAAATCAAGCACCTCTGGGTCCACTCAGCTAATTGATATTTCACAAAGGGATGAAAACATACACGGAAGGAAAGGTAACTGCTTTAATAAATGGTGCTTGGAAAATAGGATATTCACATGCAGAAAATGGAGCCTAGACCCCTAAATCTCACACTAAACTAAAAGCAAATTGGATCAAAGATCTAAAGTTAAAACAGAAACATCTGATCAGCTAGAAGTTAAAATAGGTAAAACTCTTGAGGAAGTAGATATAGCAAAGACTTTCTAAGCCGAACCCCACAGATATGACATGATATTAAAAAGCAACAAATGGAATTAAATCAAATTAAAAAGTTTCTGCACAACAAAAGAAACAACCAATAGAGTAAAGAGACAATCTACATAATGGGAAAATATTGTTACTTATTCTTTAAACAGAGAAATAACATGTACAGTATATAAAGAACAAAATATTATAACCCCTCCAAAAAAAGACCCAATAAAAAATAGGCAAATGAAATGAATAGATATGTCTCAGAAGAAGTAAAAATGGCCAATAAATGCTTGACTAAATGTTTAACATCACTGACCTTAGATAATGCAAATTAAACAACATTGAGATACCTCCTAACTTTAGAAAGAATGGCTATCATCTAGAAATCAAATACAAACAAAGAGTGGTTAGGCTGTGGGGAACAAGGAACCGCTCTACATTGTTAGTGAGAATATAAATGAGGTATAAAAATCAGTATGCAGATTTCTCAAGAAACTAATAGTGGAAATTCCATTTGACCCAGTTATTCTCCTTCTAGGTATTTTCCCAAAAGACTTAAAGTCTTCATAATTAAGTGATACATGTATACACATGTTTATAGTAGAACAATTCATAATAACTGAAACTTGGCAAAAAACCTATATGTCCTTCAGCAGGTGAATGGAGAAAGAAAGCATGGTGTTTAATCACAACAGAGTACTACTCTGCCATAAAAAATTATAAACTGGAGGCACTGTAAATGGATGCTCTTTGGGGACTACAACACTAAGTGAAATAAATCAGACACAGCTTAAATATTGCATGGCTTCTCTTACATGAGAAATCTAAAATATATACAAAGAGCAAAATAAAAGATAGATAATAGGATTAGGGAGATCTTTTTCAAATGGGAAAGTGAAAAAGAGATGGAGAGAGGAAGGACGAAGGGGAGTGAAAGAGGACAGAGAAACAAAGAATTGAAGAAAAAAATGAATATAGAGCTTTTACAAATGGGAAGTGGACCAAGAGATAGAAGGAGCAGGGAAAGATAGAAGCAATAGTGAACAAAGAAATAATTAACATGTGTTATATATGTGCACAACTTCCCATGATAAATGCATTCATTATGCACTGCAAATGTACACTAATAACAAATCTAAAGATAATAACCAGGGATCCTGTTAGCTGTCCAAGTTAATTATACAGCACAAAATGTCAATAATACTGATGTTGAGCAATCCTATCCAAGAACAAGACAGCATGAGTTCCCCCTAAAAAATTTTAATGATTTGAAAGGATGAAAATCTCTTCAAGTAACACAAAAACATTGTATTATTTATTAATACCAAAATCTTAGAATCTACAAGTTAATATTCACTTCTGGCATCAAATAGAAATCCTCTAAACAGAGAGAAAAGATTGATTGGCAATGAAAAGAATAAACAATAAAAATAAAACCAGATCCAACAAAAGTGTTAGAATTGATAGATAGGAACTTTAAAGTAACACTCTAATTCTATTACACTTGTTCAAAATGCTAAGTAGAGAAATGAAATATTTCCAAGCACATATATCAAACTTCTAGAATAAAAAGTATAAGTGAGGTAAAAATGCTTGATGAGCTTAATGGGAGATTAATTGTTGCAGTAATAAAGTTAGGGAACTTCGCTAAATATAGTGAATCAAAATATATATCAAAGAAGAGAATCTGCCACCTGCCTTGCAAGTGCAAGGACCTGAGTTCAATCCCCAGTACCAAATAAATAAATAAGAGAAAATATTTTTAAAATAAAAGAATATGTCATTAGTCAGCTATATGCATATAACAGAAATAGTGTTCATATGAATATATACAGACAGGTCTTAAAGAGAAAATTCAGTAAAATTTTAGAACTGGAGCAAACTAATGAAGATATATGGGAAGACCCTTAAGGAAAGGAAAGAATAAGAAAAAAACAGAAAAAAATATGCATTAAAATAAATATTAGTCTTTAATATTTAATGCAAAAGAGACAGAAAATACTTATTTAAAAGCTTCTACCCCCAAAAAATCCTCACAACCCACTGATCTAAGAATCTTAAGTCTAAGACATGGGAAAACACCATGTTACATCAAAATCAAATTGCCCAAAATCAGGGGTTAAGAAAAAAAATCATTAAATGCATCCAGAAGGGGGTTGTTTTGCGTGAAAGATATGCTCTTTATATAAGAGCAAAGGTACTGATAATAAATTTCTCATCAGACCCAGAATAAGAGAGAACACAGGTGTATCATGAAAATACAGAGAAGAGTACAAAAAAGAAAGAAATTGCTCAACCTGGATTCTATAACCAACAACAATGTCCTGCAAAAATATCTTAACAACAAAAATTGTAAAAATTGTCATGAGCACACCTGTTCTAAACAAGAAGTCCTTCAGGGGGGAAAAAAAATGAAACCAGATGGAAATACAAAGTTATGAAGAGTACAAGAAATGGTTATATGTGGATAAATACAGGATGTTTCAGTTTTAAATATTATTAAAAGATAATAGAGCATCAAAAATAATATAATGTATAGCTAGTTTTATAACATAACCAAGAATAAAATGTCCCCAGCCCCAGCATGTCCGACAGCCCTGGCCTCTGGCCTCCTGGCTGCTCTTGTAGTTGCATCCACACTGCAGTGGCACAGGGGATCTTAAAGGTCATTGTCCTGAGGTACAGAAGACAAAGCAGAAGTGAAGAACAGTAAGAGGGCCTTACTACTTCTAAGTCCCCATCCCAAAGGGTAAAGTTAGTATATTGAACATTTTATTCACTATAAACATAGTTTGGGTTGTCCTTGATTTTTATTTATTTCACACAGGTAAAGGTGATAGATTAATAACTACCACAAATTGTCATCTTCTAAGCTGTGCTTGATTGTATTGTTGTTGCTGATTGTATTACTTGGGCTACTGTTGCGATTGATCTAACCAGTTATCCTTCTTAGTATAATGAAAATGAGATTGCTCCAGTCATTAGAGACTCAAAACCTAAAGACCAGCTATATCTGGAAGACACCTTTGAGAAGCAATCATTCCATAAGGGTTCTAAATATAAGCAACACAGATACTTACAATAAGCAATATTGAAGTATCAACCCAGGAATTAAACCAAAGACTGTAGCAACAAAAATAATAGGAATGAAAAAATATTTAAGCAAGACAAAAACACAGTATTCCACCTTTCCAAAGGCAAATTATGGTGGAAACGAGGTGGAAAAGCCTGAAAATCAACCACATGGACACCCTGAAATGATAGCACAGGAAGTAACAAAACAGATGAATGAGGCTCCAGAAAAATTCAAAAGAATAATTTCCCAGATAACTACAATGATGATGATAAGAAAAAAAAACACACAATTAGAGTCTATATAAGACAAACAGATAAAAAAAATAGATTTCAGGACAATGATGGAAGCCATGAATGCTCAGCATAGAAAAAGAAATGAAAACCACAAATGCCCAAAATAGGAAAGAAATGGAATCCATGAAAGATTCAAACAGACATCCAAACTAAAAACTCTACTGAAAGATACACAGCAGAATGAGCCAATCTAAAGACAGAATATCAGATATAAAAGACAGGATAGCAGTCAGTGAATATGAAAAGAGAGATCTCTTAAGAATAGTAAGGGACCATGACAAATTAATCCAACAGCTCCCAGATGACACAAAGAAGAATAATATACAATTAACAATAATCGATGAAAAAGAGGGAGAAATTACAAATGATATAAAAAAGTTTACAAAATTAATGACAGAAAACTTCCCAAACAGTGCAAAAGAACTTGACATACAGCTAAATGAGGCATTTAGGACTCCAACTAGTTACATTAAAAAAATAAAAAAGCTACACCTAGACATATAATAGTCAAGATACCAGAAACCCAACAGAAGAACAAAATACCACAAGCAGTCAGAGAAAAAAAACAAATCACAAAAAAAAACAAATGCAAAGGAAAGCCCATCAGAATCACAGCACTTTTCAACACAAGCCCTCAAGTCAAGGACAGGTTGGAGTCCTTTTAGCTTCAAGCCCTAAAAGAAAACAATCTCCAATCTAGAGTGATGTATCCTGCAAAACTTGCTCTTTTTTTCCTCATTGAGTTTATTGGTACATTTTAGGTATACAGTACAGTTGCATTCATTAGTGGGATCTTGTACTTTTACATGACAGGTCTTGGTTCTCATTTTTTCCCCTTGTCCCTGCCCTCCCTTCACCCTCTCCTTCCCTCCCCATTTACAAACACTTTATTTCCATTTTTTCATTTTCTCATATTTTTTTCTTTTCCCTTATTACCTTCCCCCTACTCTTCCCACTTACCCTACACCTTTACACCTTTTCTTCCTATTTCACATTGTCAATTATCTCATTAGGATCTTATGTACCTTTATAGTTTATTCACACCAGAGAAACTATTAGGTATTTACACATGTGTGACTTATTTATTTCACTTAGGAGTATATCCTCAATATGTATCCATTTTCCTATGAATGACTCTAGTTTCTCATTCTTTATGGCTGAGTAGTATTCCATTTTATAGAAAAACCACATCTTTATCCAGTCTCCACCTGATGGGCAAATGGGCTGTTTCCAAGTTTTAGCTATTACAAACTGTGCTGCTATAAACATAGGTGCGCATATATCACTGTGGTGTGATTCTTTCACTTCTTTCGGAAAGATACCCAGCAGAGGGATGGCTGGGTCAAATGGAACCTCTAGTCCCAGTTCTTTGCTGTATCTCCATATTGATTTCCATAGTGATTGCACCAGTCTACATTCCCACCAACAATGGAGAAGGGTTCCTTTCTAAATCAACGGGGAAATGAGACACTTCCATGGCAACAAATACCTGAGAAACTTCACGAATAACAAATCTGCATGCCAATCAATTTTTAAAATATTCTAGAAAAAGACAATAAAGGTCACAAATCCATGATGCCCAACAGAGCAAATCCAAAATATTTCATCAGGCAAGACAAGAAATTAAAGGGAGAGGAGGGAAAATAAGTAAGAGCTAAGTAAGAGCCAATAATGGGAAAATAAGTAAGAGCCAATAATGGAAAAATACCATGACAATGATAAGTCAATACATATTAGTTATAACAATCAATGTCAATGGCCTCAATTCACCAATGAAAAGAAATAGACTAGCAGAATGGATTAAGAAGCAAAATCCAACAATATACTGTAAACAGGAAATGCACCTTGTTCAAAAAGAAACTCATAGATTTAAAGCAAAATGATTGAAAATAGTTTTCCATGTGACAGGAAACTGGGAAAGAGCAGGGATGGCTATTGTATTTGCAGACAAAGTAAATTTCAAATGAAAACTAATTAAGAGAGACAAAGAAGGTCACTACATCCTAGTAAAGGGAACAATCCAAGAGGAAGAGATGAGAATCATAAACATATAATCCTTGCAACTATGCAAAGCAGATATTACAGGACATGAAAAAACAAATAAGCACTAATACAGTTGTAGTGGGGGACCTCGATACCTCACTGTCACAAGTAGACAGATCATCTAGACAAAAAAATCAACAACAAAATATGAGAACTGAACCTAGCTTTTGAACAAATGGATTTAATAGATGTCTACAGAGTGTTCCACTCTATAAAATCAGAATATACATTCTTTTCAGCTGCATATGGCTCATTCTCCAAAATAGACCATATACTAGTTTATAGAACATGTTTAAGTAAATGCAAAGGAACTGAAGTTATCCCATGTGTATTATCAGACAATAGTGTGAATAAAGTGGAGATCAAAAGCATAAGAAACCATAAAATTTTCACAACGCATGGAAATTGAATAACACTCTCCGAACAACCAATGTGTCACAGAGGAATTTAAAGAAGAAATTAGACCCTTTTTACAATATAATGATAGTTCCAGTATAACCTACAGGAATTTATGTAACACAATGAAAGCAGTTTTACATGGGAAATTCATAACAATGAATGCCCAAACTAGGAAAACAGAGTGATCTCAAATAAACAACCTAACGGTGAATCTCCTAGAAAAAGAAGAGCAAGAGAAACCCAAAACTCATACAAAAGAGAAAATTAAAAACATCAGAGCAGAAATCAATGCAATGATACTAAAATAATTATTTAAAAAATCAGTGAATCGAGGAGTTGGTATTTCAAAAGAATAAATAAAATCAATATACCTATAGCAAACCTTATCAAAGCAAAAGAAATAAAATGACTCATATTCATGTAATTAGTAATGAAAAAGGTAAAGTCACAACAGATCCAGCAGAAATCCAGAGGATCATTAACACCTACTTCAAGAACCTGTACTCTAACAAAATGAAAAGCATAGAAATGGACAGATTTTTAGATACATATTAATTACCGAAGCTGAACAAAAAAGATTTTAAAAGTTCTAAACACTCCAATTGCAATCAGTGAAATTGAAAACATAATTAAAAATTTACCAACAAAGAGAAGCCCAGATCCTAATGGTTTGCTTCACTGTTGAATTCTACAAGATATTTGGAGAAAAACTACTGCTAATACTCTAAACTTTTCAATGAAATTGAAAGGGGAGCAATACTTCAAAATTCATTCCTGGAAGCAAGTGTTACTTTGATTCCAAAACCAGGTAAAAACTCAGCCAAAAGAAGAACTACAGGCCAATCTCCCAAATGAACATAGTTGTAAAAATCCTCAATAAGATACTGGCAAAGAGAATATAGAGTCATCAAATAGATCATTTGCCCTGACCAAGTGGAATTTATCCCAGGGATGCAAGGATGGTTCGACATACATAAATCAATAAATGTAATACACTATATTAACAAAGACAAGAAAAAAAAATATATGATCATCTTGATAGAGGCAAAAAAAGCATTCGACAAAATTCAACACTCATTCATGACAAAAACCCTACAGAAAATTGGAATTAATGGTCTTTATCTCAACTTGATGAAGGCAATCTATGAAACCAAACTGCCAACATCATACTCAGTGATCAAAAAACTGAAAACATGCTAAAATCAGGAACAAGAGAATGATGTGCACTATCACCACTCCTGTTCAATACAGTTTTGGAAACATTAGCCACAACAATTAGATAAGAGAAAGAAATAAAAGCAATAAAACAAGAAAGGAAGAAGTGAAACTGTCTTTATTTGCTGATGACATGATATTCTACATAGAAGACGCAAAAAACTCCACCAAAAGACTTCTAGACTTAATTGACAGATTCTGTAACATAGCTGGATACAAGGTGAACACTCAATAATCAATAGCCTTGCTGTAAATAAATAACAGACTCGCTGAAATAGAAATTAGGGAAACAATTCCTTTCACAATAGCATTCAAAAACTAAAATACTTTTGAACCAAACTAAAAAAGGAGGCAAAAGACCTCTACATTGAGAACTACAACACTCTGAAAAGAGAGAACAAAGAGGATATAGGAAAATGTAAAGACATCCCTTGTTCCTGGGTAGGAAGAACCAATATAGTGAAAATGGTCATACTTCCAAAACTGCTATACAGATTCAACACAATCCCTATTGAAATCCCAACAGTATATTTCACAGAACTATAGAAAACAATGTAAAAAATCATTTGAAACCAGAAGACACTTAGAATAGCAAAAGCAATTCTAGGTGACAGAAATACAGCAGGTGGTATCACAATCCCCAACTTGAAACTATACTGCAAAGCCACTGTTATAAAAACAGCACTGTACTGTAAAGAAACAGACCTGAGATCAGTGGAAAAGATTAGATAATACAGAAACAACTCCAGCTATACTCAGCTTTGACAAAGGAGCTCACAATCCTTCATAGAGGAAAGATAGCCTCTTTAATAAATGGTTTTTGAAAAACTGGCTTTCAACCTTCCAAAGATTAAAACTAGACCCCTAACTTTCACCATGCACTAAATTAAAATCCAAGTGAATTAAATATCTAAATATTAATACCAAAACACTAAACTCGCTGTAAGATATATTATGTAGAACCCTTGAAGATATTGACATAGGAAAAGACTTTATGAACAAATCCTCAGCAGCATGGGAACTAGCACAAAGAATCAACAGTTGGGACCTCATCCCATCCCATTCAAAAGCTTTGCAATGCAGGAGAAATCACCAATAGAGCTAAGAGACAACCTAAAGTGTGGGGAAAAAATTTTACCAGATGTTCCTCAGACAAAGGTCTACTATCTAGAATGTATAAAGAACTCAAAAAAATCAGACCCCCAAATATAAAGACTCAGTATAAAAATGGGCATGTAAAATGAACAGACATTTATCAGACAAAGAAGTAGACATAGCAAATAAATATTGGAAAAAATGTTTGACATCAATGATCATTTGAAAGATACAGATGAAAATAACACTGAGATTAGACCTCACCCCAGAAAGAATGGCTGCTATCAAGAAAACAGACAATAACAAATGCTGGCAGAGTTGTGGAGAAAAAGGGATTATTCTTCATTGTTGGTGGGAGTGCAGATCGGTGCAACCACTGTGGAAATCAATATGGAGATACCTCTAACAACTAGGATTAGAGATCCCATTTGACCCAGTTATTCCTCTGCTGGGTATCTTCCCAAAATAATTAAAAGTATCATACCACAGAGACATATTTTTACCCATGTTTATAGCAGCATAGTTTGTAATAGCTAAAACTTGAAAACCACCCAATTGCCAATCACCTAAAGACTGGATAAGGAAGATTTGGGTTTTTTACTATATAAATTGGAGTACTACTCAGCCATAAAGAATGGGAAACTAGTGATATTTATAGCAAAGTGGATGCACATTGAGGCCATATTCTTAAGTGAAATTACTCAGGCAAATGCATAAATACCATATAGTTTCTCTGGTGTGATAAACTAAAAGTGTAAAAAAGGATCAAAATGTATAATTGATATTGTGTAATAGGAATAAAAGGTCTAAAGGGGTAGGGGAAAGGCAAGAAGGGAAAAGAAACACTATGAGAAAAGGGAAAACATGGAAATTGTCTTTGTATATAGGTAGAGATGGAGGGGGTGATGGGAGGGCAGGGGAATGGGGAAAAATAATAACCAAGATATGCTATGTAAAGGTACAAGGTCCCAGTGATGAATGTAGCTGTATTGTATACCTAAGGTGTACCAATAAACTTAATGGGAAAAAAAATAAAGACTGCACTGAACAGGTGCAAGAGTCAGCAGAAGGACCTAAGAAGTGCTTTGAAATTCTGCTGGGTTCATTGTGACCCAAGCCCACTATGCATAGAGGACACTGGGAGGCTGAAGGCTAGGACAGCCAGCAAGGTTCCATCCGGGCGACAGTGGGCCCAAGAAGAGCTGATGCTCTGGATCCTAGCCCAAAAGACCAGCAAGAACCCATGCCCCACTCCAGTACTGGAAGAGAGAGAGTCACTGTTACCAGCCTTTCTGTCCTACTCAACCGGTGGGGAAAGGATACAGGTATCTTGCAGGGCAGAGGGCATGCCCAGTAAGACGCCAACCCCTCCAAGAACTCTTCAGGGACATGCTGTAGACAGTGTCTGGCTGACCTTCTGGGCACCTCAAAGCCTGGTGAGATTGACTCATTACAGGGGCTGAACTTCGAATCCATAAGTCAGGGTGCTGAGGAGATATTCTGGACTCCCCCCAAAGTCAACACGCTGGCCCTGTCTCCCGGAAGGCCAGTTAGTTCTCCGTGGCTGGAGGAAACACACACATTCTGTTCAAGATGGTCCCCGGAGGAAGTGGCATCTCAGCTTTATGCCACCTGAGTGAGCACCTGCTAAATGTAGCTTGCTGAAATTCTCACAATAAAACTACACAGAAGATATTTTAAAAAGAATAAAA
Source organism: Fukomys damarensis (assembly GCF_012274545.1). Taxonomy (NCBI): domain Eukaryota; kingdom Metazoa; phylum Chordata; class Mammalia; order Rodentia; family Bathyergidae; genus Fukomys; species Fukomys damarensis. Next base: position 20,673,975 of record NW_022900914.1, read on the forward strand.
TTTATATAAAGAGTGAAAAGGCTGGGGGAGAGGAAATAAGGTTCATAAGGTTCTTATAATATGCCAAGTGACATCACTCATAGGGTGTGATAAGTTAAATGTCTTGTTTAAACACCTTAACTGCAGAATACCCAGAATTTTTTCAAATACACTCAAAAAATTATCAAAACTATATTTAATATTATGATGCAAACTTCAATATTTTTTTGTACTGAGGATCAAACTTGGGTCCTTGTGTTTATGAGGCAGGCAGCAGACCCTCTGAGCTAAATCCCCAGCCTAAATTTAAATATATTTTTAAAAATAAAATGCATTTTCTGACCATGTCACAATCAGGGATATGCATCATTGCTCCACAGCCAAACAGGATCATGAACCAGTAACTAATCAATGAAATGAAGTTTGAAAAGGAAAACACTTTATTTGAAAAGAGAAAGAAGAAGATAGAAAGCTGTCCTGATGAAGAATAATGGGGCAGGGAACATTGAAAAAGGCGCTTGCAGGCCTTTGTCCTCAGCTTCCTCTTACTGTGTTTTGGGGGACCCCAGATAAAATGTCACAGCCTGATTGGCTGCCCCAGACCCCAAGACCCCCATCTGGGCACTAGAGCACATGTGCACATCCCTAAGCGGGCTGGCTTGACCTTGTCAGGACCTTATCTCTGGCATTTATGCTTTGATTAAGGGGATGCTTTGTGTATTTAGTGTAATATAAGATGATCCTAGGGTGGGATACATATAGCTAAAGAAGGACAGGGGTGTGTATGTGTTTACTAAATCAATGTACTCTTCCAGGTGGCCACTCCTTATCTCCTTTGCATTTTACCAAATGTCAGAAGTGACAGCTAACTTGTGCTCCGTGCTCTGCTTAGAAGCCCTCCACTCTCTGGTTAATTGGTCTCTCCAGTGAAGCTTTAACTCTTTAGTCAGGATTAGCCAGAAAACCTAATGAAGCTTTTTCCTGCCTACACAGTCCTTTTCCCTACAATCACAGTGATACAAAACCACAAGTAAATAACAGAAATATCCCTGATTTTTTTTAAATTGGAAACTATATAACCCATTTTAATAATCTCTGAGTCAAATAATAAAAAGAGAAATTAGAATATATTTTCAACTACATTAAAATACAAAAACACATGTCACAGTTCATGGAGTGCTGCTAATGTACTACTAATGAAGAAATTTATAGAAAAACATGCCTGCATTAGGAAGTGTCTGAAAAAGAGTGAACTCAAGCTTCGTCCTTTAAAACTAGAGAAGCAATAAACTAGAAGCAATGTGAAAGGAAGGAAAAATAATGATCAATGCAGAAATCAATGAAACATTAAAGATAAATGCAATTGAAACTGTTATTGAAACGAAAAGCTGAATTTCTGAGATATTAAAATTGCTAACTTCCTAGTTAGAGGGACCAGTAAGAGTCACAGACACTGGGTCAGGGAGAGAGCAAAGGAGGCTAACAGCAACCAGTAGAAAAAATAAGAGAACTGAGATCTCTACAGGTTCTCCCTGTATTAAATGGTTATTACTGGAGAAGTAATGTCAGCAAAGTATGGGAATAGAAATACGGCGCCTATGGAATACTATTAAGCATAATAATGTGTAAATTACAGAATTTTCTAAAAGAAGTGAGAGGACAAAAAGAAAGTTTCTTTAAAGGAACAATGTCTGAAAACTATTCAAATCATAGAGAAAGACAGACACTCAGAATCTTGAATCTCAAGAGATCGCAAGTAAAATATAAACTCAAGGATTATCCCAAAAAACATAATATTCAAATGGTCAAAAGTAAAAAATAGCAGGAAAATCTAGAAAATAGCAAGAGAAAAAAGACTTATTCTCTACAACGCACTTATTAGACTGTCAATGAATTCCTTAAAAGAAACTTCAAAGATCAGGAGGTAATGGGATAAGATATTCAAAGTGCTAGAAGGGATAGGTATGAAACACTATAATTGTACATACGAACCTAATGGTATCATTGACAATGTGAAATAGGAAAAAAAAGGGCTAAAGGTGTAGGGGAAGTGGGAAGGGTAGGGGAAAGGGAACAAGGGAAAAGAAAAAAATGAGAAAATGAAAAAATGGAAATAAAGTATTTGTAAATAGGGAAGGGAGAAGGGGATGAAGGGAGAGCAGGGGTAAAGAGAAAAAATGAGAACCAAGACCTGTCATGTCAAGGTACAAGATCCCAGTGCTAAGTGTAACTGTACTATATACCTAAAATGTACCAATAAACAATGAGAAAAGAAAAAGAAAAAGAAAAGAAATGACAAAACAAAACAAAACAAAACAAAAACCCTACAACCAGGAATACTAGATACCAGATTCAAAACAGTTATCCTTCAGGAAAAAAAAAATGTATAGACAACACCAGCCACCCACCCCCTTAAAATACCTATTACTCTTCAGCAGAAATCCTGCCTTGCAAGATATGCTAAAGGAAGTTCTCCAAGTTGAACCAAAAGGATGAAAGGTAACACCAAAATAAAAAGAGGCAAGAGCTTCATGTAGGCTGGTTCAGGGCCCACAGTGTAACCAAGGTCAGTAGTCTTGTTGGGAAGGCATGAGTGGGCTTTATTCTTCCTGGGTTCTTTGGCAGATGGTTCTGTCGGCTGGATCAAGGACAGATGAGGCAACACTAAACTCACAAGGGGAGTAGGACCACTCTGGATCTGGACTGGGACCATGGTCAGCAAGCTGACAGCTGGGTCCTGGTTCTACCTTCTCAAAATGGCCCTCATGGGTCTGAGGCGCCAGTGGGTGCTACCTGAATCCCAAAGGCACTTTTATCTGTGTAATGGATACGGAATGAGTGCTGCGATGAGGTGTTATGAGTAGTGATGAGGATCTCCTTATCCCTTATATTGCTGACATTACTGAAAAAATTATTGCACATGAGAACACAATTACTTTTTCAGTTTCTGAACCTCCGAATACTTATTTGTCTGGACTACATGAAGCGGATTAACTCATGAATTCATTAAATATGTTACCATTCTCTATTTAATAGTCTACAATTTTCTGAGATTAATTTATACATTTTAAAAAATGATTTCTCCTTCTAAATGTCTATTTATATTTCATATGGAACTAGGAATTGAAAAAACATCGTCCTTTTATTTTTTCATACTGGACAATGAACCCAAACCCCTTGCACTGAGCTATATCCCCAGCCCCTTATTAATTTTTTTTCAGACAGGATCTTGCTAAGGTCCTAAGTTGCCCAAGTGAGGCTTGAACTTTCCATCTTGCTCAATCTCCCATATGGCTAGGATTACAGGAATGTACAACTGCATCCAACTTAGTTTTTAAAGAAAATTATATAGAATTTTTCTTCTTCATCCTTTTGAAAATGTGCAATCTCTACTTCATACAAAGAGAATCTGTAGAAGGAGCTAAGGAAGGAAAACCAAAAAGTAAAGTGTTTTCTGGTAATTTCAGGGTTTCATTTCTTCTCCTTTGATGAACAAAAGACCTTGTACTGTCAGGGAATATATGATAACGTTAAGTGTGTAGTCTTATTAACTGCAAAAGTCAAGAAGGAGGGATTTATTTTTGCTTCACTTTGTCCTGTGTTCATTTTTTCTGTTGCATAAGCAGCTTATCAACATTAATTTTAGCCTCTAGAGATGTTTTGCATAATACAGAATTATAATCTACTGCCTAAAATGGTTGCAAACCATAGTTTCAAATACATTAAGAAGATGAATCATTTCCTTAACATGAAGCACTGCATTATTTGAAATGATTACTTATGAGGCAGAAGCAAAGTATAATTAAAGCATTGTGTGACATTCAAAAACATAAATCAATGAAATTCAAGTTCAAATGCTTCTGTGTTCTTCATGGGAGACAGGAGAAATCTGCAGCCCCTGTCATCTTCCTTTTGAAATTAATAGGAATTAAGCACTATAACTATGTATTCCACAGTAAGTAGAAATGTTTTGGCATCAGATTGGAAGAAATGAACTGGGCCCAATTTATATCAGTTTAAATGCATAGCTTTTAAAAAACTGTTATTGGTTATACTTCACTAGAACACAGTCTGGTTTTTATTTTGTTTTGCTTTAGTTCTCAGTGTATGTACCTGTGTTCATATAGGATTACATTTGCTTCTACTACTAAAAATAGCTTCAAAATCAACACTGTGCAAACTGTGGACAGCAAGAAGCAGGGAAAGGTGGATATTTTTAACACATTCTAGTTTATAAAATTCTTGTATTATTTAAATAACTATCCCGAGGCTGGGGATTTAGTTCAGTGATGCCGCCACCTGCCTTGCAAGCTCAAGGACCCAAGTTCAATCCCCAGTACCAAAAAAAAAAAAAAAGATGAATAAATAACTACCCTGAAACTTCTAAGGATACTAATGAAATGTAATAGAAGATATAAAAAGTTGTCTATCTAAACTGGGGACATAACCATGAACACAGTAACAGTCCCTCTAGCTTACTGCACCCTTCTTAAAGGAAAAAAAAAAACTATTTGCATTCATATTCAGATGAGTTATGAGAGATTTCATAAAGGAGGAAAATAACAATTCTCAGCCCATGTGATCTCAGAAACGGGATTATACAATATTTTAAGCACAGTCATTAGTGCAGAGAATCTTTATCATCTTACTTCTTTTCAGTCCATTCCTGTGCCTCATTCAGCAAAGCTTGAACTAAACAGTGAAGGAGATAAAGCCATAAACTGTAGAAACAGCAAGCAAGATGTTCTAAACAATTAGATTTAACAAGATTTAGCTCAGCAAACTTTTTGTTCTATTATGAGGCTTTATGCCAACCTATGGAATTAATGGCTCTCTCAGAGAGATACAATTATGCCTCATTTTTCTGCCATCTAAAAAACTATGTATTTACCTGTATGGGTCCTTCATTTGTAATGACAAGACTCAGCAGTGGTTTGGGGACTCACTAATTTTGGGACTAAGCTAGTGTACGGTAGCATTATTATAAAATAAAAATATTACCAAACTATCAAGCTATAAATAATAGAAAACTGCAATGTGTTATTAAAAGAGAATTTATAATTTGTAACTTTTTCTGGAATATAGTACTTCTCAAAACCTGCTCTGATCTCTGCTATCATTCAAAGCCTTTCAGAAACCCCAATCTCAGCCTAAGCCTTTTGCAGACTCACTACAAGTGAAAGTGATTAGCAGAAAAAAGGTGAATTCACATCTTATCTGCCAATGTATTTGACTACATAGGCAAAGTTCTTTTGGGCTATGGTTAGTTACTAAATTTGTTCCACATGCATGACAGTTTTTGTCAAATGTTCTTTTGTTGTACTCACCAAATACAATTTCGATTATGAGCTCCTATAGGAAAAATTTGAACTAAATTTCTGTATCTATCTTAAGGTGCAGGCACAAAGAAGTATGACGTATTGATCAAATATTATTATGATAGTACTATAGGAAAACAACCACAAATTCTCAGTGGCATCTTACTATGAGCTTATATTTTTCCCTTCACCTGAATGCGAGCTAGTACGGTGCCACCTCAGCATGTGTGTTTTCAGACTTCTAGACTCAGCTCCTCATGGCTCATGGGGGAACAAACATTGAAGAGAAAAGATCTACCGTGGCATTTTCTTCTTGTGGCAGAGATCTCCCAGAGGAGCAAAACAAACTGTGTGATATCTACGAAGATGTAGACTCAGTTAACTAAATGCTTTCCCTATTTCTTGTGCCCTTCTGCATAAATCAAATCATTTGGTCTAACAGTATCAGTGGGTTAGGGAAGTATATTCTTGACTTTGAAGTAGAGGGTCAAAATACTCTAAATCTGAACAGTCTGCTTTCTTACACTAAAACATTCATGTTTCTTTCATTTGTAAAAAGAAATTTCACTATGGGGAGGGGAGGAGGGGCTGAAGGGAGGGTAGGGGTAAGGGGAAAAAATGAGAATCAAGACTTGTCATGTAGAGGTACAAGATCCTAACAATGAATGTAACTGTACTGTATCCCTAAAATGTACCAATAAACTCAATTAAAGCTGAAAAAAAAAAGAAAAAGAAATTTCACTGCCATTCCAAGAATCCCAAAAAATTCTCCTCAAAAAGTCTTCTTCAAAATTGTATCATGTTCAAGGCTGGATGTACCTCCTTGTGACTCAAAGACCTATCAACCAGAAAAAAATACATATCTGTACCTTAAACATGCAACATTAAATGGTGGAAAAAAGACATAATAATTCCTGTGTTTCCATACAAAAAAAGAAACATAGTAAAATTGTACTTGGTCCTTTGTCCTGCAAATGCAGACTTTATGGCCTCAGTCACAAGTTTAGCAGATGGTTCTACCTCCACCAGATTTATCTATGAAGCACTTATCATGCACTTATCATGTACTATGGCACGCAATAAAGGTACTCAGAATTATTTTGGTACTTTTAAGTCTTGCTGTTAAGCCTGGTCAGAATACAGAGTAGTCATTAATGCTCTTTTAACAGTCTTAGCGAGGCAATAATGTTCCGAAGACTCTCCCAAATCTTTCATGTCTTACAAGTTCTCTCTGTTCTCCGTGGTGGGAATGCAAACATTCCCAGAACATGAACCCTGGAAAATGTTCAGAATGGTGCTTTCCTGCTTTTATTTTCCTGACTTGTTCGTCTTTAATGAAGACTGTAGAAATCAGAATTCTTTCAACATATTAGGGCTGTTCCCCACAGAGAGGATCTTTGAGGATGGCTGTGTTCAGCTCCCTAATCTTCATAGTTTGCTCTATAACTGCTAATCACTTCCTTCTCCCTGAACTGCCAAATCTGCATCTTTAACTATTGAAAACACTCCTGTTTAAAACTTTGTGTTTCTGTTATTGCAGTGCAGTCTAGAAGCTGCTTTCAAGGCAGCAAGCTGGGGCAAGTGTAGGGATCACTGTTGGTTCCTTTCTCTTAACAGATAAGATGACTGACATCCTACTCATTGGCCAATGTGTGAAAACAATTGTTTCAGATGTCTTGTCTGTCTTTCAAAATGGTTATGGACAGAAGACAGGTATCCTTCGTGTGGAGCAGAGCAGCATTCCCTTTTAAGTCATACTCTTGGTACTCTTATTTTATCTGCATGGCTGCATACTTACCTGCAACTTTGTTTTATTTTCTTTGTCACCACATTATAGTACAAAGTTACACTATGTTACTTTAACTTGAAAAGTCCACCTTCAATTAATATTGTTCCACTTTGTATATCAAATAGGGGCTAACAACAATGTAATTTTCCTTTTCTTTTCTCTCATTCTTTTAATTCATAGTTTCCAACAAAGCTTGAATATAACCACCTCAATATTATAGTCTTAATTTTTTATTATGCATGTTTCCTACTTATTTCAATAGATTATTACACTTGCATAATGAATAACTTTTTAAACAACTTAAATATAGTAGAGAATGAAAAACAAGTCTCCTGTATTAATCTGCATACTACACTAAGCTTTTCTAGAGCTCTTCATGTTTTGTACAGATACGTTTGCTTCTTATAATATTCTTACCGAGGGACATTTTACATTACTGATAGTGCATATTTAATGGCCTCAAATTCTTTTAGCTCTTCTTTGTATAACAAATGTATTTAATTTTGTTATTTATTATAAATTTTACAGTCATTTTTTCCTTATATTTTAGTGCTTGGATATTCCTATCTTTTAGGCTGAGATATTTCAATGTACATCTTTACCTATTCTTTACTTTTCTTTTTTCTTTTCTTTTTTTTTTTTTAGCTGTGGGGCAGAGATTTATTCATTTATTTATTTTTCCATTGTTTGTTGGTACATTTAAAGTATACAATACAGTTATATTCATCATTGGGATCTAGTACCTTGACATAATTGTATATTGGTTCTTATTTTTTCCCCACTCTGCTGCCCTCTCTTTGCCTCCTCGAACCCGCCCTATTTACAAAGACTTTCTTTCCTTTTTTTCTTTTTCTATGTTATTCTTTCCCTTTTTTCCTTTCCCTGCCTTTCCCACTTCACCTTCTCCTTTAGACCTTTTCTTCCTATTTCACATTATCACTTATACATTTAGAACCTTATTTATACTTTTAGTTTTTCACAACAGAGAAATTATTTGGTATTTACTCAAGTGTGTCCTATTTATTTCACTTAAGAGTATGGCCTCAATGTGCATGCATTTAGCTTTAAATGTCTCTAGTTTCTCATTCTGTATGGCTGAGCAGTACTCCGTTTTATAGAAAAACCACATCTTCTTTATCCAGTCTCCAACTGATGGGCAAATGGGCTGTTTCCAAATTTTAGCTATCACAAGCTATAAGCTGCTATAAGCTGTGCTGCTATAAACATGGTTGTGCATATGTGGAATGGTTCTTTTAATTCTTTTGGAAAGATACCCAGCAGGGGAATAGCTGGGTCAAATGGGACCTCTAATCTTAAGTGTTTGATGCATCTCCACATTGATTTCCTCAGTGATTTCACCAGTCTATACAACCACCAACAATGAAGAAGGGTTCCTTTCCCCCTACAGCCCTGCCAACATTTGTTATTGGATGAGTTCCTGATAGCAGCTCTTCTTTCTCCAGTAAGGTAGAATCCGTGTTGTTTTCATCTGCGTCTCTCAAATGAAGAATGATGTTGAACATTTTTTCATATATTTATTTGCTGCTTTTACTTGTTTGTCTGAGAAATATCTGTTCATTTCAGATGCCCAATTTTTAATCTGGTTTTTATATTTGGGATGTCTGATTTTTTTTTAGTTCTTTTTATATATTCTATTTTAGAATACATATTCTAAATAGATCTAGAATATATAAAATATTCTAGATAGCAACAGCTAGTAAAAATTTTTCCCCACACTGTAGGTTGTCTCTTAGCTCTGTTGGTGGTTTCTCTTGCACTGCAGAAGTTTTTAATAGGATAACATACCACTTGTTGATTTATTTTTGTGCAAGTTCTGGTGCTACTGAGGATTTGTTCATAAACTCTTTTCCTATGACCATGTCTTTGAGAGTTCTACCTAACTTATCTTCCAGTACATTTAGTGTTTCTGTTTTGATATTTAGATCTTTAATCCACTTGTATTTTAGTTTAGTGCATGGTGAAAGATAGGGTAAAAGACAGGTGGAAGATAGTTTTAATATTTAGCAAGTTGCAAGTCAATTTTTCCAGCACCACGTATTAAAGAGGCAATCTTTCCACTAGTGAGAATGGTTGGCTTCTTTGTTAAAGATAAGGTAGCTGAGTATGTCTTGAATTATTTCTGCATCTTCTAATCTATTCCACTGATCCTCAGGTCAGTTTCTTTGCCAATACAATGCTGTTTTTATAACAGTTGATTTGAAGTACAGTTTCAAGTTGGCAATTGTGATACCATCCATCATGTTTCTGTTGCTTAGAATGGCTTTTGCTATTCTAGGTCTCTTCTGATTCTGAATGAATATTTGCATTGTTTTCTCTTGTTTTATGAAATATGCTGTTGGGATTTCATTCAGGATTGTGTTGTATCTGTATAGTAGTTTTGGAAGTATGGCCATTTTCACTATGTTGGTTCTTCCTACCCAGGAGCAGGGGAGATCTTTCCATTTTCTTATATCCTCTTTGATCTCTCTTTTCAGAGTGCCGTAGTTTTCAGTGTAAAGGTATTTTGCTTCCTTCCTTAGACTGCTTCCTAGGTATTTTCTTTTTTTGTATACTATTGTGAACAGAATTGCTTCCCTAATTTCTCTTTCAGTGAGTCTGTCATTTGTGCACGAAAAAGCTGTTTATTTTTGTGTGTTGACCTAGTATCCAGGTACTCACCTGCATTTGTTAATTAAGTCTAATAGTTTTTGCCAGAATTATTTTGGTCTTCCATCTAGAGTGTCACACCATCATCAAATAATGACATTTTAACTCCTTCCTTTCCTATATTTATTTTTCCTATTTCTTTCTCTTATCTAATTGCTGTGGCTAATGTTTCCAGAACTATATTGAACAGGAATGATGATAGTGGACATCCTTGCCTTGTTTCTGATTTTACTGTGAAGGTTTTCAGTTTTGATCATTTCGTATGATTTTGGCTGTTGGTTTTTCATAGATACCCTTTATCAAGTTGAGATAAAGACAATCTATTGCAATTTTCTGCAGGTTTTTATCATAAATCAGTGTTGAATTTTGTCAAATGCTAATTCTGCATCTATTGAGATCATCATATGATTTTTGTCCTGACTCTGTTAACATAGTGTGTTGCATTTAATGATTTACGTATACCATCCTTGCATCCCTGGGATAAATCCTGGTCAGGGTGTATGCTCTTCTTCATGACCCTCTGTATTCTGTTTGCCAGTATCTTACTGAGGATTTCTGCATCTATGTTCACTTGAGAGATTTGCCTGTAATTCTCTTTTTTGGTTGGGTCTTTCCATGGTCTTAAAATCAAAGTAACTCTTTTTCCAGGAATGAATTAGGAAGTATTGCTTCCCTTTCAGTTTCATGAAAAAGTTTAAAAAGTAGTAGCAATAGTTCTTCTCTAAATGTCTTGTAGAATTCAACAGTGAAGCCATCAGGACCTGGGTTTTTCTTTATTGGCAAATTTTTAATTACATTTTCAATTTCACTGATTATAATTGTGGTGTTTAGAATTTTTATATCTAGTTCATTCAACTTTACAAATTCATATCTAAAAATCTGTCCATTTCTTCTCTATTCTCCATTTTATTAGAGTACAGGTTCTTGAAGTAGGTATTAATTATCCTCTGGATTTCTACTGGACCTGTTATGACTTCAGCATTGTCATTCCTAATTGCATGAATTTGAGCCTTTTCTTTCCTTTTTTTTGATAAATTTGTATCAATTTTATTTATTCTTTCAAAAAACCAACACTTTAGTTTGTTGCCTTTTTTTGTTTTTTTGCATTTTATCTTAGTCTCCATTGCATTAATTTCTGCTCTGATGTTTATAATTTCTTCCCTTGTATGAGCTTTTGGTTTGTCACGATCTTCTTTTCTGGTAGCTTAAGTTTAAGCATTATGCTGTTTCTTTGAGCTCACTTTGTTTTCTTAGTGTAGGCATTTACCACATGAATTTCTCTTGTACACCTGCTTTCATTGTGTCCCGTCTATTCTTGTAAATTGCATTGGCATTATCATTTAATTGTAGAAACTATCTAATTTCTTCTTTAATTTCATCTGTGAACCATTGATTGCTCAGCAGGGTGTTATTCAATTTCCATGTATTTGTGAAATTCTTACAGTTTCTTATGCTACTGATGTCCAGTTTAACTGGACTATGGTGTGATAATATACAAGAGATAACTTAAGTTCCTTCGCATTTACTTAAACATGTTCTATGAGCTAGCATGTGGTCTATTTTGGAGAATGACCCATGTGCAGCTGAAAAGAATGTATACTCTGATTTTGTGAGGTAGAACACTTTGTAGACATCTATTAAATCCATTCCATCTGTTCATAAACTTGGCTCAGTTCTAGCATTTCATTGCTTATTTTTAGTCTAGATGATCAGTGTATTTGTGACAGTGGGGTATTGAGGTCCCCCACTACAATACATTAGCTCTAATTTGGTGTTTCATGTCCCTTAATATTTGCTTTGTATAGTTGTGGGCATTAGTATTCGGTGCATATATATTTATGATTGTCATCTCTTCCTCTTGGATTGTTCCCTTTACAAGGATGTAGTGGCCTTCTTTGTCTCTTTTAGTTTTGGTTTGAAATCTACTTTGTCTGTGAATAAGATAGCTACCCCCAATTTTTTCCAGGCTTCTGTGGCATGGAGAACTGTTTCAGGAGCCTTTGGAACTGCTTGTGGGAAGAGTTTGGGAAAGTTTAGAGTTACTAGCTGAAAAACCATCCCTGGAAAGCCTTAGGCTATATTTGATGGATGATTCTTGTCAGAACTTAGAAGACCAGAGTGCTGATCAAAACGATGCCAGTAAAGACCAGGCTCAGGAGGTTTCTGCTGGAAGGACTGCATTCACTGTTGGAATCTAGATGATGTATTATGCCTTGGTAGAAAGTTTATCTACATTTGCTTATATCCAGAGACTTTGCCTGAGACAGATTAAGGGTGGCAGATGAACTAATCTTGCAGAAAAAATTTCAAGACAGTCTAACGTTGAGGCTCTGGGTGGCTACTGTTGGGGGTTTTAGCTAGATTTATGTTGAGAAGCAGGAGCAACAAACCCAACAAAATGATTTAAAATGTTTTGAGTTTGGCCAGAAAGGAAGTCCTAGTTTAGTTGCAGCCCACAAAGAAACATGGCCATGGCCTAGGGATGTTGTTACTTGGGATTTGGTCCACAGGCATTGGACCCCTACAACCAAAGGAGAAGAAAGCTTGGTTACCGCACCAGCTGACATTAGACTCAGGCATTATTCACACAGTGCTGATTTTAGGTATGTGCTAAAGCAAGAGTTGTGTGGTCAGGAAGGCTTCTACTCAGATTTCAGAAGAAGGGCTGGGAGGCCAAGCAGTGTGCCCCTGAGAGGTCAGTGTGTGCACCTGTGAGCGGGAAGCTTAAGACACAGTGGAGACCCCAGAAGTTTTGAAAAGCCAGGAAGGTGGATTGTCTGAGGAAAATTTCAAGAAGGGAGCAGAGCCAGTTCAAAAGAGAAGCCATGGGAGCTACAACCACCAACAGTGCCATAGGGGCGGAGCCCACTAAGTTTTTTTAGAGTTCACATCTTGACACAGACTGCCTGGAATGCTGGATGTGGAAATGCAGGACTCAATGTTTGCCCTGTTGGATTTTAAACTTGATTTGGTCCCGTTCCCTTGTATCCTCCTATTTGTACATTTGGGAATGGTAAAGTTTATCTTCTGTCATTGGCTATTGGAAGTGTTTAACTTTTTTTTTTTCATTTGCACAGGGACTTACAGCAAAGACTTTGTTTTTGATCTCAGAGGAGACTTTGGACCTGGACTTTTCAGCAATGCTGAAACTGTTAGACCTTTGGCAACTCTTGCAGATGGACTAAATGTTTTTCCCATAAAGGGATTCATGAGTCTTTAGGGGGTCAGGGGCAGAATGTTGTGGCTTGTGTCTAGATAGCCCTCCAGAATCTCATGCAGGTATGTGCAGTAGGGCTCTTTTAGAGGTGGCTGGATGTAGAATATGGGATCCTGGGATTAAGGGGGTGGGTTAGTAAATTAGTACACTGATCAGTTTGGCACTGGCCCTAAGCTAAGTAGCCTAGGTAGAATATAAAAAGGGCAGAAGGAAGCTACTATTATTGCTTCTGTCTTGTTTGCTTTGTTACCTTTGGATTTCCATGGACTGTATCTCTTCTTCAATGCCTGTCTACCATGTTACCCTGCTTGGAGCCAGCAGACTATGAACTGAGACTTATACAAACTGTGAGCTAAATAAACCTTTCTTCCTTTCAATTTGGTTTCTGGGTGTTTTGTCTTAGAAATGAGAAAAAGTAATAAGACAGTAGTATTAATAGTTTACCATTTTAGATAAACCATAAAAATCTTGCAGCTATTTGTCCTTTACTTAATTTTCTTTTGCAGTACATATCATAAATATTATTTACATGTATTAAAACCTCATGACAAACTATTATCATTTATTTTTCCTTAATAATGTGTGTCTTAAAAAATAAAACATTTGTCTTTTATATTTGTGCATACATTTTTCATTTTGAATGCTCTATAGTCTTTCTTATCATTTCCTTTAACCTACAGGACTTCAATTGCCTGAAAATGGCTTGATTTCTCCTATGTTAATATTTTTCTGAAATTCAAAGTAACATTTTCCTTAAATAATTAAAGGTAAGAGAGTCTGCAGACAGAGTAATTTTAAGAAATTAGATAGATTAGTATCAAGCATATTGAGTTTGAGATATTTAAATCTCTAAGTAGATATATAAGCCTAGTATGACAATAGTCAGAATTGGATACAAAAAATTAGATATTTTCAACACATATATCAGATAATATCAAAAATGTTTTTGAAATGAATGCTTTTTATGATGGTATAAGTGATTTAACAGTGGCCAAAAGAACATAATGATAATGTATAAATAATATCCATTTTTATTTATAGGGCCAACATTTTTTCTTGTTAAATTCATACCCAATCAGCCATCACTATTTTTCTGAGAACTTTCCTCTATCCCAGCTCTTGAGAGGATATTACAGGAACATCCTTCTTGATTTTAACTTAACAGCACATGCATGAACCTATCAGATCATATCCTATTACATTTGAATTGGCTTTCAGAGTTGTTAACTAGATTGTGTTGATTTGGATAGAGGAATGTTCTAGCTGCATAAAATTACTAAGTGAGAAAGAAAACAGGAAATGGTGCCTTAGAAGTAGAGAAAGCTCTTATTTTCTAATGTATTTCTAGTTCTCAATTCTCATTCCTTATGAACTTTAACTGCTCTTTCTCTCCTTTGGTTTGATTAAGTGTTCATGTATCTTCATGCTAACATCCTCTCCTTTCCCCCTTTCTCTGCTTGCTCTCTTTTTTTGTTATTCTTGTTCTAGATATTGTACCTCCTGCTCTTGCTTTTGGCTCGCTCTCTCTCTCTCTCTCTCTCTCTCTCTCTCTCTCACTCTCCTGCTGCTTGATGCGTTGGGATGCTATTATTTTCAGTCTAAAAATGTTTAGCAGGCTCACCTTAATAAAGGGATTTCTAGTTGGTAAAGCACTTTCATACATTTCATTTGATCCTCCCAGGATCCCCTAATCCAAACTGATAGGTAACTTAAGTCACAACTGTATTAATTCAGAATTTGCCCCAAGAGAAGTGAGTTCCTGCCAACATATGCATTGCTTCCTGAGCACATTGGTGGGAAGAAAAAAAAGGCCTACTATATCACCAGCATAAGAGCTTCTCACCTAAAAGCCAGCTTTGCACAGAAGAAATAAGGAATAAAATTATCTTGGTTCTGTTTCTTTATATTCAATTTAGTCAAATCCAATATAACCTATTTTAATAGCTACGAGACAAGATTTTGTTTGTTTGTTTGTTTTGCACCTGGGGTAGAATTCAGGTCCTTGCACTTGAGAGGCAGGTGGTAAAACCACTGAGCTAAATCCCTGGCCCCTTAATTGCTAATAGAAATACATGTGCACATTTATTACTAAAAGTATTGAGCTATCATCTGCATGTAGATTGTCCCCTCTAAAACTAATGTTGAAATTTAATTCCTGATATTTGTTGGGAAGTGGAGGTAACCTTGAGAGGTATTTAGCTGATGAGTATTCCACCCTTACAAAGTGATTAATACTACTCTTTAGGAATAATAAAAGAAATGAGTTTTTGCTTTCATTAAACTGGACTATTTTCTAGAAGAATGGCTTGTTATAAAGCAAGCCTGATGAATACAGATACTTTTATTGAAGAATTAACCGTAAGACAGATGAGACCAAGAAAGATAAGTCACAAGCAATCCTGATAATAGAAAAGTAACTGCAGAATTCCTTAGTAGATTGTGCAGTTAATTGATTTGCTAATTTCCCAGGGAATAATAAAATTAGAGGGATATAGAAACCATGTAGCTCTGTTTCCATTAAGAAATAATAGTTTGTTTACTATCTCTCTAACTACTTTAATTCAAATTAGTTAAAGTACAATGTTTTGCACCTGAAAAGCAATAGTGTGAATATTTGTAAAGTGTGCCTTCTTTTATAGTTACCATATTACCAGAAACAAGATCTAATGATGTACAGTGGTATTAGGTGAAAAAAAATCACAAGCAGAAACCAAAGAGAAGAGGCAAAAATGTGAATGGTTGTGTGTAAATACATTATAATTCATATATTTCAGTGTAGTTCATAGAAATGAGATGTTTTCCAACCTCATTCCATACTGACACAGTACAAGTATCTAAAACTGTAACTGTATTTTTCACCCAAAGAGTACATATTTATTGGTACATATTGGTATTAAAACTTATTTTGTTCAGAAAATATCTCCTAGCATTAGTGTGATATTTGTTAGGGTTTGACTTCACATATCAGAATACCCACTACCCAGGAAAATCCTCCACTATGGTAGATATTAATATTTCATCAAAGTTTTACTGTTAACATACCATTACTTCTAATAAAATCATAGAAATTACAAGTGGTATATTTATTAAATGTGACTGGGATTTATGGGAAATCTATGGTTTCCCTGGTATCATTTTTTAACATTTTAAATGTACACCCTATATGTGCATTTCAGCATTTATTGTGAGGACATATCACTAGATTTTGAGTCTGTGATTCAAAAAAACTATCCAAAATTCCAACCTAAGTCTCCTCTTTTACAGAATAATACACTTGTAAAATTACTCTGTTCTTAATACAAAATTAAATAAGACTTTTTAGAAAAAGAATATCTGTCCACCTTGGGAGATTGTTATTTGCAAATTTTCAGTGCTTGGCCATGAATTACCTTTAAAATTTGTGCTTAGATGATGCTGTCACCAATCAAAATGTATGCGCAGAAGGAGGGATGAAAAATGTGACTCTCGGGCTCTTTTGACAGCTTTGAAGGTCACCAGTTACATAAAGTATAAAAGTCTCTCTCTGGGATAGGATATTTAATCAATTCTTTGAATAAAATATACCTTTGTTACTGCTGGTTCCATGAGTAGGTAACACCGTCCCACAGCTGTTTGCATTTGCTCCTTTCTAAAGTGCTTGTGTACCAAAATGTGGACATATTCTTACTAGAATGCTTTGGTTGTCATGACTCAAAATATGATGAAGAGCTAAGTGCCAAAAGAATTCTATATAATTACCAAAGATGAAAAAACTGCATTTCAATTAAACATTATGCTTTATATTTTCAGTGTTCTAGATATGATTCCTCAGATTAAGTAAAATCAAATGCAATGATAAAATATTAACAGATATTTTCATTTTACTGATTAAGAACCTGTCTATAAACATTTAATTTTTATAGGTTTACACTTAAAAGTAACATTATTCTCTTCATCATGAATGCTTTGTAGTAGTAATAAAAATTCTACTCACATAGCACTGTCAAAGTTTGCCAAATCAGCTGGGGATTTAGCTCAGTTGTTCTGCTGCCTGCCTCACAAGCACAAGGTCCCAAGTTTGATTCCTGGTACCAAAGATTGCCAAATCTCCACTGCCTGTTAGATTTTTGGAGATTACAGTGTTTGCACAAGAAAATATGGAATTACCTAATACTGAAAGGAAATGAAGGCTTCTGTCATAATTATATTCTAAAACTTTAGTATATATGAGTGCTATAGCGAAACAAAATTGAGTTTATTCTAATAGCCATATAGTAAAAGTAACTAATTTCTCTCAAAGGACACATTCGAAACTGGACTCAACCACTTTACTGGGAATACAAGGGACCAGGAGTATGAAAAAATATACAAGAAAATGAAACAGTTAGTTGTCAATATATTTTTTAGAATTAGCAACAATTATATAAGAGAAAAAAGTCATTCTAATTAAGTCATATATTACAGATACAAGTTAAGGAACATAGTTCAGAAGTTAGTAGGTATGAATTGGATGTGTAAATACAATGTAAGTAAATCATAAAAATGATTTAAGCCTAAAGCATGTAAAAATAGACAATCGTCAACACTACAAATTTTAAAGTTACCCACATATTCAAAGATTTGTTAAAGTGGCAACCTATGAGACCAAGAAATATAAAAGAGGTTAAGGATATGATCACTAGATGATAGAGAGATGATAGATAATAGAATATAGATGATGATATGACAATAATGGATAAATTTTTAAGAGAACAATATTAGTGATGTCTCAAGAACTGAAATTTGTAAATAATAACATTGTACATAAAGTTCTATAAAACAACAAATGTTCTAATGGAAAAGGGATATTCAGCAAAGAACTGGAACAGTCTTTCTTACCATTAATGTTAACTACAAGGGTCATGAGAGGAACCTATAAAAGAGAGAAAAGGATATATTCAGAAACTGTAAAGTACAAAGATAGCTTTTAATGAATGATCTGTTTTAAAAACTTATTATTTGCATGAGATAATTACAGAAATGTATCACTTTACATATATTTTATATGTAAAAAATATTAATTAAACTCAACAGACCTCCCCAATTATTAAATTGATATGAGCATGAAAGACATTTACAACAGTCCAAATCTCTATAACCAAGAGTATCTGCATGAACTTCAGATTCTTGTAAATTAAATATCTGACAGGAGGAGGGTCCTAAATAATTAGCCAGACCCAAGATTTCTACTCGTGCTTCTCAGGAATAAAAACAGATGCAGAAAATAACGTTCCTTAGTTCAAACAAACAAGAAAATATTTTCTGATGCACTGCGAATTTTGCTGAAATTTAACCTAGAATGCATAGATTTTTAAATTTAATTCTGACATTAATTTAATTTCCATTCTCACATTAGTGAAAGGTAGTTAACAACTTTCCAGAAGCATTCTAATAAAGCAGAGAATCTTCAGAAATATTTTAGAAAATAACCAACTCTCTGCCTAGATTCAGCTGTTGTAAAGTGCAACATATTATTAGGAAGCGTTTTGGGAGAAGAGGAAAAGTCTGTAGCAGTGTCTGCTGTAAATATGATTCAGTCAATCCATGTCATTAGGAGGAGGACCTGCTCTACCAGATCTATGGGAAATCCCAAGGATAAGATATAATGACATAAATACAAAGCAGGGTTGGGGGGGCATGGAGACAGGCAATGTTCCATGATTGGGATGATAATACAATCATGAAAATAAGCCCAAATAAATAGGAAAAGGTGACATAAAACTTTTAAAAAAGATGAGAAAATGAAAGCATGCATTTTGTTGACAGAGGTAGGAAATAAGACAAGAATTAAGATTATGGATTTTCTTTGT
This sequence comes from Fukomys damarensis, assembly GCF_012274545.1. Lineage (NCBI taxonomy): Eukaryota > Metazoa > Chordata > Mammalia > Rodentia > Bathyergidae > Fukomys > Fukomys damarensis. The sequence continues at coordinate 20,692,773 of NW_022900914.1, forward strand.
TGGTAAGAATAAGGGTGAAATGCTACAGATGATATTGAACTGACTCACTGCTACAATGAGACATTTGCCTTGAACATTTTTCCATTTCTACTCACCTCAGAAAAAAAATCATCACACATAGTAAACAGAATTTTTAAAATAATCCGCCAAGATTCCTGACCTAATTTCCTCATTTATGGTTATGCTGAGATGTCAGACAATTAAGACTCGCAGATTACTTTACACAATCAAGAAGGCTTTGCAATATAATTAAGGTTACTTAGTAGTTAGCCTTAAAATAAGGAGATTACTTGGGTTACAAGAGGCTTCTTTCTGCCACAAACGGAAGTCATTGTCATTCAAAGTACAAGGTAGATCTGGCATGCCATTACTGACCCTAAGTTCAAAACAGCCACTTGTCAAACAGAACAGGTAGTCTCCAGAAACTGAGAACACCTCCAGTTTACAGCCAATAAGGAAATGGGAGCCTCAGTGCTACAATCCTGAAGAAATTAATATTTTCACCATGAGAAAGGACTTAGAAGGGGATTCTTTCCCAGAGCCTCCAGATATGAGTTCAGGCTGTTCAATATCTTCATTTCAGCCTTGTGTTTCCTCGAGCATACATCCAGCCAACTGTACCCAACTGTACTTCTGAAAAACAAAGCTATGAGCTAATAAATGTTATATTCCATCATCGAACTTGTGATATTTTGTTATGCCGCAATAGACAACTAATACACCATAATTATACTGCCACAGTTTTTTTATGGAATTTTTTCAAAACAGATAGTAAAATACGCCTGGGCCCTGTGAGTAAAAGGAGAGTTAAACATCAAATTAATAATTTTACCTATCAGTTTGAGTACAAAGTATGTGTGACCCAACTCTTTTCAATGAAGGAAGCATTAATTAATATTTTCATACAATATCCTTAGAAGTTATAACAAAAATTGACATTATTTATTTAACTGGACATGTCTACAGATAATTATTTTGAATACTGGCTGATTTTTAAACATTAATTTAAAAGTAATCCAGAATTTTTAATTAAATATACCAATAAAATTCACCAAAAGTAGTATAGTGTGGCAGAAAGCACATTCAAATTTAGGTATGTAAGAGCTTCAGTGCTAATTACACAAGGAAGCAATTTACATGCTCTTAGAGAAGACATCTTAACAGTTTGCCCTTAGTTTGCTTATTTCCATAGTAAATTTGAATAATTTCTCTCTGAAATCTAATATTTATATCAGGACCAAACTAACTGGATAAAAAGTTAAATATATTGTTGAAAACAAGAAAATGATGGAAAAAGCAACTATTTGACTGCAGCAGAATAAAACTGTGTATTTGGGCACCTTCTCAAAATACTGTATAGAAATAACTGCTTTTAAAAATTGGGTCATTATATAGGAGATCTTGGTGAAATCATTTAAAGCATATTATTTCATATAATAATTACACATTTTCAATGTGACACATTTATAAGGAACAATACAGAATGAAAAAAGAAAAGGCAGATCATAGAGAAGTAAAAGGATTCAAGGGGGACATATGGCCTTGCTTTGATATTACCTTAAATCCTGAAATTAGAAAACATCAATTCAACCAGAAGAACAAAAAAGATCCCAGGGGAAAAATAAAGGAAGATACTAGGATGAAACAGTCAATGAAAAATAGGAAGGATGAGAATATTTTTCAAACAAGAGAATGAGACATCTGGGAAATAGGAATGCCTGTTGGAATATAAATGAGTCCAGATTATCATTTTCAGAAAGAATTTGCCATACTTCAACAGAAAATGAGAACCATGTCTATCATAACTCCATCTCTCTTAAGCCAACCTTCAGGAAATTTTTTGACATTAACAGATTTCCTTGTGCAAATAACAACTGCCATAGATCTGTCAACTTGGTGCCCGTATTCAGATGAAAATAGTCAATATAAAAATGAAGTATACTTCCATTGAAGCTGCCTAGAAAGAACAAATTTCTCAGGGGAAAAGTCTCAATTACCTGCTATCAGTAGGTCCCACCTGCTTCAGACTGTACTCTGGCAACTGTCAAGATACTTTTCCAATAGAAGAAGAAGAACTGTGGTCCTGTCCGTCCTGAAAACCCTCCCTTAATGACAGACAAAAGCCCTAACAAACAAGCTACTTCCTCTTGGAAATGTCATTTACCAATAAGATCCCAAAAGAAACGAAATGCTTGACAGATGATAACACTTCAACTATTAGATGAAGAGAAGAGTAACAAATTTCTAGGGAGTAGAAATTGCTAATTTTCTCTTGTCCCACAACCTAACCTATTATAGTGGTTAATACAATGGAAGTCATAACTGTACAAGTATGCTATGCTGTGTGCATAAACTCTACATGGATCAGTCAACAAAACAACATATAGAAAGATAATCATGAAGCAAACACTGCTATCTTTTCTATGTTGGAAGAAGTTGGTGCAAGTCTAGAATTTCCCAATAGCATTAGGAAACTAACTGAATTTTTTTCTCCCACATGATCTGACACACAGTTATCTTTCATTTTAGGAAAAAGTTAAAACTTCATTAGTCTTCACAGAACCATATATTGCCTATAATAGTGAATGTTTCTACTGCATTATTTTACACAAATCTTTGTCACTGTCATCCAGAAATGATACAAATAATTTCCATTTGATTCCAATGATACCCACATAAGACCTACTTGTCTGATTTGACACTCTCACTGATCTAATTTAAAAAAGAGTTATGTACTTGACCAAAAATTAACTTATAATTAATGTTCATATCTTTTGTAGAGGCTCAGAGTACTCCAATAAATTCTAGCTAAAAGGCAATAAACTAAAAGTAAAAACTAAATTGTCTCTTAGTTTCTGGAAATCACATGGTCTGATAGTTTCACATAAAAGTTATTACTAATCCGAGGCAACACTGGCCACCATTTCTTGCATGCTATGTGACAGGCATAGCTATGAGCTCTTTATTCCTATCATCGCAATTAATACATTGGGCCGGGGCTTTAGCTCAGCGGTTCGGTGGCCTGCCTCGCATATCATTTGTTTTACTATCGATACCGGATACATTCTTCTTATTAAAATGTCTATATGTTACTAGAATTGAAAAATACATTATAGCTATCAGGTAATGTATAAATTAATTTTGATAACTAATAAGGAAAGCAAATCATTTGTCATCTTGGTGGAATAGTGTCATTCTTGGGCCAGTTACACCGAGGAATTGATAAGATAGTTACTTTTGCTCTTTATTTTTATTTTTAAAACTAGTGTATATCTTTATGTTTAAATAATAATTTATTTTAATCTCAAATTTTCTAAACCATTAAAATTGGAAGAAAACATTGTAACCTGGAAGAGTCTAATGGTGAAATTTACCAAGGTGCTACATCAACCACAATAAAGCTGCATGTGCTTCCTCATTTTCATGTGTACTTTTCATGTGTATTTCTGTACAGAATGTTACATTGGGGAGCTTACCCATCATTTTATCTGCATTGTACATATCTAAAACAATCTACTAATTGAAATTATTTATTATACTGTATATGGTCACAAAAATATAGCTATCATTTATGATGTTAATAACATTTAAGTATCACCATTTACATGTTTCAATAAATCCTGAGGCTTTTCAGGAACATTAAATTCACCTACTAAGAATATATAAAATATTTTCATTTTGCTCTTTTTTATCACAGAAGAAATGCATGAGCAAAAGAAATTGTTTAAAATGATAAATTGAATCAATAACTCAAAATGTTCTTCCTCTGAAATACAATGATTTGAAAATAATCTGGAGATAAAAGTGAGATCAAATTTTTCAGTAAACTATATCACACGGGAACATTCTTGACAAAACGACACCAACTCCATCACCAGCAAAAACAACTTATCAGTGTGAGAACCAACTAAGAGATAAAAGAAGCCACACTAAACAGGAGTAGATATATAAACTGAATTCACCTAAAGATAAAAAGACCAAAAAATAATTTGCAGAAAACAAATGTTACAAAGATTTAGTGCTGTAAGGCAAATTATGCGGAAGGGAGAGAAAAAAATAAGGATAGAGTAAGAACATCCATTCCTTTTCCTTAGGCTAGCATCAATAGATCAACTTTAATGCATACACAATATGAAACAGAGTTCGAAGTATAATGCATAAAGCCAAAAAGAGAACAGCAAGAAAGACTAACTATAAGAGTTCAATGAATAAAATTTGGAAGACAAAAAGGTAGAAAGAAATCTGTGTGTTTATTTTGTCATTCAAAAGGATGTGGCCAATACACACAATGTTTTTGTAATACTTTCTCTGTGTGTGTTGTTGTTATTGTTTTGTTTTGTTTTGTTTTTTTCCTCATTTCTGTCTTTGGACTCCTCCCTTAAAAACAAACTATTGATTTTATTATTTTAATTTTAATTTTTTTACAGTTTTAAAAGGCCAAACGATAAAAATACCCTGTATTGCTTGTGTGTAAGTTTATCACACTGATCCTAAAAGAAACGCCACTAAGAATATTAACTGCCAGGCTTTGAAATGACGTAAAAATGGGTCGACACAACTGTCTTGCAACTTAGTTGACCTAGTTGTCCAAAGAGAAGAAAAACGAAGAGGACAAAAAGTCTGCCAACATATCTACAAAAACCATGATTAAAGCCAATAGCGTACTACAACCCTAAAACCCAGAGAAAAACGTGAATAAGAAAAGATGCAAGGATATGGGAGGGGAAGGTGTTTAGCACAATTTACTGCGTGCACAAGATTATCTGACCTTGTGGAATGCTCTCTGGGAAAGTGACTCTTAAATAGTCCCAGGAACTAAAGACGACGAACCTCATTTCCTCACTGTGTTCTTAGAAGCACTGTAGAAATAGCACTTTGTGTGTGTTGTTAAATTGATCTATATGACTGATGTGAGGATAAAAATCTTAATTATATTAGTTATATTAATTTCAAATATTGATGGCAAACATTCAATAAAATACAGCTCTTTTTTGAAACATGAAGTCAGAAAGTGGGTCTTCCATAGTCAGTGGTGTTCCCAGAATAAAGCTCCTTTTTGCTCTACCAAACTAAATGTGAATTTTCCATTCTCATGTCCTAAGGCAATAGATCCACTTCCAGGATCCACGTCTAGATTCCGTGAAAGAAGAAATGATGAAGGAGAACAAAGGGGAAGGCCATATCCTAAAATTTAAAAATACTCTCTCATAAAACCCCAGCTGATTTATCCACTGGTGAGTTCACAGAGAAAGGTGCTCCTCAAAGAAGCTGAGGCCAGGCTAGAGGGAGGACTGGGGGACAGTCTGGAAGGGTGTATCTCCTTCCTTGGATCTTCTTTTCTCTCTGCTCCTTGGTTGTCACGGATTGAGTTCCTTTTCTTCTGCTATGCCCCTCTGCATCCTGTTTTGACCATGGACTAAAACTGCGACCAAAATGAACCTTTCACCCTCTACACTGTGAGTTGTAGGTACTGCGTTTCAGCCACAGCAAAGTGACTAAAACTAGCATTTTCCAGAGAGCCTTATTATTTTATTTTATTATTATTATTTTTTTTTGTGGTACCGGGGATTGAACTCCGGTCTTTGTGCTTGCAAGGCAGGCCGCTGAGCTAAATCCCCAGCCCAAGCCCTATTATTTAAAAAAAAAAATCATTGCCAGGCATGGTGGTGCACGTCTGTAATCCCAGCACTCGAGAGGATGAGACAGGAGAATCACTGTGAGTTCGAGTCCAGCTTGGACTGCGTAGTGAGTTCAAGGTCAGTCTCAACTACATAGTGTGACCCTGTCTCAATAAAACAAAAAAAGAATAAATAAATAAAAATTTAAAAATTGTATCTTGAACCACCGCTATATATTTTCTAAATGCTCCTGACAACTCATTTTTTTTTAGGACTTGAGCTAGAGGACTTAATATTAAAACTCTTTTTTTTGTCCTCACCCACATTACAATTGCATTTTATTTACCACTGTACCAAAATTTAGAGATATATGGATTTTTATTAAAGATTTTTCTAGAAGAGACAGAAATTTAGATTATATGCAATCTAGTACTGAATATCATAAATACACATTTTTCATTCTTCCCAGACAGGCCAGCAGAATATTCTCCTTTGATAAAGTTCTTTCAAAAGAAATGCAATATTATTAGCCCCTTGTGGCCTAACTTCCACATTGATTGCCTAATGCTTAGAATTTCTAACAGATTTTTATTATACAACATAAATAAACTTGATTTCAGTGTTCATAAATTAAAGAGCCATTCATGGGAACAGAGTCAACAAAATACCTTCCAGATACAGAAATACACTCTCTTTGAAAGGTATCATAATTACATAAAACATGTGTTCCTAACTCTGACTTCACAGTTAAATTAAAAGAATTCCTACTTGTGTTCAATGTGCATTTAGACAAGTTTCTTTCCCTCTCTATATCTCCATTTCTTCCCTTTCAAACAGGATATTGAGATAATGGACATAATCTTAGAGGTGTAATGAGGCATAATTATGATAATATATGCAAAATACTTGCCATAACACCTGGCATATACTAACAAAATGAATAAATAATAACTATATCTGTTGCTATAGTTCAAAAGTAATTTTAGGTTATTTTAAATAACTCTTTTATTTGCATACATAAAACTGAGAGGTTCTCTTAAAAGGATGCCAGGACAAGTTTCTCCTTTTATTAGAAAGTGTCCTGTTTTGATACCTAGTTAAGACTTCATTACATAGTACCTTAGGGATCAATAGATGACCCAATGTTATTCTGAAAATTGGATTTATTCAGATATATTTTCTCTATACAGAAAATTATTGGAAGTAGTTACCATAAGGAATTCGGACTAAAAATAGGAAGCTGTTACATACTATAAACTCCACAAAGAGTTTTAAGAAGTGAACCGAAGTCATAAAACTAAGTGAAAATATCAGCCGTTTCACCCACTATGCAATGTTTCTCACATTACTTACCTTTACAAGCCCTCAGTTTCATCAGTTGTAAGATATGGTTACCAAAAATCAAGAAATCAATAAATATTTTCTAAGCTGAATGTCAGCATTTTTTGTTCTTCTTTTTGAGATAGTCTCAGTATGTAGTTCAGGCTAACATCAGACTTAAGATCCTCCTCCTTCAGTGTCCCTAACGCTGGGATTACAGGTGTGTCCCAATCTCAGATCGAATTTTTTATTGTCTGATTTTTTTTCAGCACTGAGAATTTAACCAAGAGTTTCATGCAGGCTGGGCAAACACTATACCACTAAGCTACATCCCCAACTCTTAAGGAATAGGGGACAACCCTCGGTGGCCTCCAACCACAAACCTTTCTGCTTTTCACTATCTACACTCAGTTTCCCAAATTCTCAAAGAACAATTCTGTATGTTTGCTTCCACTAAAATATCTCCCCATGAGAAACTGAAAACAACTTTTACTATAAAGGTTTTAAATATTTGGGCTTAAAATTCCTTGATAGCATGATGTCATAAATTTAAACATTGGATTCACAGCAGATTAGAAGGCATAGCTTTCTGGGGGCATTGGTTACCCAGGGAGGTTTCAGAAATTTCTCCTCCAGGTGCATTAACCCTAAGATGATTTTAGGATTATCCTATTTGAAGCAGATTTTGTTGTCAAGATAAGCTAAGCCTCTTATGTTCTGGTCTCTCACAGTATAACCTAGTGGAATTGCTTCAAACTGGAAGCTATAATTAAATCTGTATGAGTTAGTTAGCTATTGCCACAAAACACAGCTTGGCCAGCAAACACACAGTGTTCTATTTATTTTGCTCACCTGCAGAAGAGCTCACCTGGACTGAGGTGAGCTGGGGAGGCTCTGCTTCAAGATCTCCTGTCTCTCAGGAATCAACTGTGTCAATAAGACCTGTGCTCAAAGAGACAGAAGAAATACAAAAATATGAGCATAAACTAATAGCCCCTGTTAAGGCCTGCACTAGGAGCTGTTATGCTATTGCTTCTACTTTACTCTTCAGAATACATCGTACGGCACAACCTAAAGTAGGGGTCATGGAAATATCAACATCTATTAGTAGGATAAATTACAAAGCCACATAGCCAAAAGAGTATATAAAAGAGGTAAATAGAATTGAAGCCATTCATACAATCTTCTGCAGCAGTGGTTCCCAACATTTTTAGCACAAGGGAATGGGGGAACACTATTCCTATGATGCTCCATCTCAGATCAATGGGCATTAGATTCTCAAGGACTGCCCAGTCTAGGTCCCTCACCTGCGCAGCTTACAGAACAGTTTGCATTCCCGTGAGAATCTAATGTCTCAGCTATGCGACAGGAGGCAGAGCTCCCACGCTAATGTGAACAAAGGGTGTGGCTAGAACAGATGAAGTCTCAATTGTTTACCCAGTTCTCACTCACCTCTCACTGTCCTGCTGTGCAGCTCTGCTCCTAACAGGCCCTTGATCAATACCTGTCTGTGGCCCGGGACTTGGGGAGCCTTGTTCTACAGTATTTGAATAGGATTCTAAGCGTAAGGCCCGGTTTGCCTAGCATCTCCCATTTTTCACTCAACATTTTACTTTGTTCTGCAAGAGTCTTCCCTGAGATAGTGTGCAATGGAAGGGCTGTTTGGTAACAATGTGTAACTCTAATGAAAATATAGATTTCGCTGTTATTTAATGGTTCTGTTTTTAATGAGATAACTTCTCAACTTGAAAATAGTTTCTTTGGAAAGAAATACACACAAACACACACACACACACACACACACACACACACAGAGGCAGATTTGAAAGGTCACAGAGAGAGAGAAGACTGCCTTTTGAGCATCTGACACTGCATTTCTCCAGACTCAAGTAGAATATTTCCAGACTCCACAAAGAGACCATATGCTCCAATTTCCTTAATATTAAAACTGCCTCTTCTTGCTTTATTTAAGGTGATATTTATAGTTCCCTCTGCTCTATACGCAAGTACCTAAGCATTTATCCCTGATCATTATTGTCTATTAAATTATTTCTTGCAGGTTTCACATAGCAGATTCTGTGAGTCATTGTTCCATATCACCATGTGTAAATGCTATATTTTCTTCAAGGTGAGGGACATTTAGTGTTGAATTTTTTTATTTTTTCCATATTTATGTGGTTCTTCATCAAGTAATAATACTATTTAGATGAAAACATGAGAGGAAGAGGGACAAAGTAGGATTAGCTTACAGGAAGGCATGGGATGTAGGGGCAAGAAACTGAGATTAATAAATTAAGGGAAGAAGGAATGGCAAGTACAAAGGCAGAAACAATCATGGTAATTCATATTTTGTTTTGAAAAAATGGACATGATTTATCTTGTAATTTTTTTCTTCTACAATTTAATATTAAAACAAAATTATATTCTTGGGCAGAGTGATGACTCATTTGAGCCATGTCAACTCAGAAGCTTTTCGAGGTATCAAATTCTGCAACTTTGCTGCAAACATTCCATTTCATAACTATTCCTCAGATAAATAACTCAAGATTTGATGGTATTCATTGCAGAATTAGAATACTGTACACTTAACTTATGGATGTAATAATCCAGGAATCTTCAAAGCATCAAAACTATCTTATATATGTTTAGTATATAATTCACCTAGAATTTCTCATTAGATCATAAGATTTTATTAAATTACCCATGAGATCAGTTATGTGGTAATTCTCACACCGATGCAGTTCATTTTACAAACCTATGTTTATAAAATTGAGCACTTAATTAAATACTAGAAACTATAATATTATAACCATAGGTCACAATAATACTCAGAGTAAAGTGTATATATGTTTTTATTTGAATATTATTTGACTTAGTGCAGCAATTGACAATGGTTAATAGGCCAAATTTGACATGGGAACCTGGTTTTATAAAAAAAAAGTTTTATTAGGACATAGCCATATTTTTTTTTTCATATTGTTTATGGCTGCTTTCCTACTACCAGGGAAGGCATGATTAGCTGTATTAGTAGTCATATGGTCCACAATGTTTAAATAGTATTTGACCCTTTATGGAATAACTTTGCTAAGCTTTAATTTAGAGTGTGGTGACTGAATGAAAGCTATCAGAGCAACCTTCTCTAAGCAACGGCAGAAACCTGTCACCAACCCTAGGCCAGAAGTGGGAAGGAAAGGAAAGAATGTCCTTGAGGGCTGAAGAACCCTGGGGATAGAAAACAAGGCCTTTGTACTAGGACTGTCACGATAAAAAGACACAACTGTAAAGGGGAGGTACATAGCTCTCTACCTCTTCACCTTGCGCTCTTTTCTCTTGCGTGTGGCATCATGGGCAAAGTGGGTAGTGAGAGAGCAGATGAGACCAGGTTTAGAATACAGTCTACTGCTGCATAGTTCATGATAAAAAAGTTAGAAAAGAAAAACTTGCAGTATGGAGAAGAATAAAACAGAAAAACTATCATAATCACCAGAGCTAATTCAGAATAAAAAGTCTGACTGGAAGGCTGTAATCTCTAAGTTTTTTTCCCACATTCTGATTTAATGACTATGGGAAACAAAGGTAAAAAGAAGAGAAGAAGAATAATGGCTTAAAATAGTTTTTAAAAGGGACAGTTAATGAGAACAAAAAGAACTAGGTAAATGAGTAGAGCTGTGACAATTTAATGACAATGAGCAAATTTTACAACAGCAAAATGAGCAAGTTTATGAACAGACATTTGTGCCATTTTAAATATAATTATGTTCATGTGTTTAGTTTGATTTACAGCCTTTAAATGTGCTTTGCACAGAAAATTTTAATTATGTATTTTTAGGCATTTTTACTTAGGTAATTCAATATGTCCAAGGATATTAAGATGCTTTCTTCTATTGGTTGCAATCAGTCAATGGAATTGGCAGAAAAAAATTTATCCAGGCTAGGAGTATACAAGGCATTCTTGCAATCGGCCAACGATACTGGTTGATTTTACTTTCTAAATACATCTTAAATTTCCCACTTCCATGCAACTCCACTGTCAACCCCCTAAAGCCACTTTGCCTCTTACCAAGATTGCTCATTAACTAATCTCCATTTTTCAACTCAGACCCACACAAATTGTAAGATACTTATCTTTTAAACTGTCAAAACTGAAATATTTCATTTGAAGTTCTTTAGCCACTTATTTTTGCCTAGCACATGAACCAAAATGCTATAAAACTCTGGGTCTGGGCCCTGCTTTCCTAGCGAGCACCTCTCTTGTTTTACTTTGAACCTTTACTGCTCCAGTTTTCTGCAATCACTCTTCATGCATCAGCTTTCAGTAAATTGTGGGGCGGAGGTGGGGGGTGAGGTTTTAGTTAGGCGGCATAGGGCCTGCCTGCAAGCACGAGGTCGTGAGTTCCATCCCAGGTACCAAAAAGCAAGCAAGCAAAAGAACAACAGCAAATGTTGAGTGGTTGAGTAAACTGACAGGGTGCTTGGAAATACTTCTGCGATCACCTTCAGATTATGATCTTAAAACCTGTTTTCCTTACAGTTTCCAAGTACTCCAATTAGAAGCAAGGTGACTATTTGCTTAATACCTAGAAATATAGTGTAGGCTTCATAGAGAGCCTCAGACTCTGTTTTTGATCACTAATTTATTTTTAGCTTCTAGCGCAAGTCAGACATCTAATAAGTACTCACTAACTATTTTGAAAATGAATGAGCCTTATTTTTTTTAAGGCAAATAGAATTCAAATACTGAGTAGTTAAGGAAAGGAATACTCTCGTGTCAAATCACACTCTCAAATTCACATTAACTCTTTCACAGTCTGCTTTGCAGTATAGCTGGGGATTAGATTCTGCAACTGTATTTATCCTTTGTAAGCAATCTTCCTGCCAATAGGGGGAACTGAAGGAAAATTGCAAATCAGACCGAGGAAAGAGACTTTCCCTGTCTACTTCTTTCTTTTCTTTTAAACTGCTTTACTGAGATATAACTGACATATGTAAAGCTGTAGATATTTAATGTACACATCTTGATGGGTTTTCAGATAAATATACACTATGAAACTATCAGTGCCTTAAACTAATCCATCACCTAAGTTCCCTGCAACTTTTTTTTCTTTTTCCCCCCTTTGGTGGTGAAACCATTTAGTATAAGGGTTACATTTTTCAAAAACTTTCCAGCTTATGCTATTGGTTCACTAGGCCAATGGAATAGCCTTGCATTTTGGATATGAATTTGGTTTTATTGCTAGCATTATTACTTGTGAACTTCTGGAGTACATTTTTTTATACTCTATATAGTGTTTCTCATTACCAAGGAACTCATCTACTGCAAAAGTATTAGTGGTCATGCCCATAGAATCATTGGTCTTATTACATAGCACCAACCCTGAAAAACATGGGCCTAGAAAACAATTTTTTAAAAAGCCTATTAAAGATTCAGTTATGGTATTAATTGTAAAATAAATTCAACTTACTGAGATTCTATTTGATACACTGTGGATCACCTATCAGAGCAACAATTTTAGGGTCGGGGATTTAGCTCAGTGGTTCTGCTGCCTGCCTTGCAAGCGCAAGGACCCGAGTTCGATCCCTGGTAAAAACAAAACAAAACAAAAAAAAACCTTGCATCAGAGCAACAACTTTACATGGTGTTGTTCCTTCCCTACAGAGGCCACAGGCACACAAATCAAGAAGAAGGAATGACTCTACCTGCTATTGAACCTAGGAATTGATTCAGAGAACTTGTATGCCTGATTCGGAAATTTTGGTTCTTAGTAGTTTGAGGTCCTATTTTTCAAGGAAATAAAGCTTTTATAATTCTAGCTCCATTGCAGTGCTGAAACTGTCCCTTCATGATTTTGACCTCTTTATGTCAATAAACTAAAAGATAAAAAAGAGGATAATAGGGATAACTGTTCATGTTTATTACGGATAAAGTTAGGTTTATATACAATGACCATATCTTAAACACTGGGGAGTCTCTGAGAGGCTTACTACTTCTATATTTAATTATAAAAGTCAATAGAAAAGTGACTGAAAAAGAAAGTCACTGAAAATTTCAAATCCTGTTAATTACCATGTAAAGAGTCACAATCATGTAAGATGCTCACTTGAGGAAAATGCTGAGAGGGGAAAATGATTTAAGAAAGTTGTAAGCAGCATCTACAACTTCATGGCAATTTACAGAAAAGAGACTATAGTAAGTATATATATAATCACACATACACACACACACACACACACATAAATATATATTTGATTCCTCTTAATCCATCTTTCCTCAGTGTTTCACATAAAAATTGTTGATAGCTGCTGTTTTATAGTTTGCTCTCTAGCCCCTTATATATTCAAGGAACCAGTGACCATATGAGTATCTTTATCATTTCCCAGCAATGGAGTCAGACTATTGGAATTCTGTGTCTACCTTTTCGGCTAGAAAAGTGAATTTTTCTGTTTGTCTAAATGCTAGATGATTCAGTTTGGAGGGAAGCATAAACTTGTTGGAGTAAGTGTAGATTAGTACTGAATAGCATGCTGAGCAGCACTTGTTTTTTAAGCTCTTGGGTCCGGTCCAAATCTCTTCTCCTGACCTCACAGTGTGGTGTTGGGCTAGAATTTGGTGGGGGTACATATACCAACTCATTCCAATAGAAAAGAGCCAACTGTTCATTTTGAGGAATTTTGAAAGCTGGTTGTACATCATTATTTTAAAATATGTAAACAGTATTTAATAAATTATACTCAATGTAAAGAAAGTGAATACTCAAAGCATCACTGCTTAACTACTTTCCTATAGTTTGATATTATCTACTTTGAGGTAATTTACATCAATTGTATCTCTCTTGTATCTGATTGATATCATTGCGCTATTCTTCATCTTAATGTCATTAAATTAATTACAATGGAAATATTTACCGCATAAAAATAGATAAGCCCTAAAAGTCAAGGCTTTTTCTTGTCCTACAGAATCTGCTTGTTAAACACATATGAGGATACTAGCTAGAACTGTGTAAGTTACATTTTTTTTTTTATCATTTAGTCATCTTTTGTGGTCTTAACAATGTATGGCATTAGTGCACAGAGACTGAAAGGCAGGGAAAGGAAAAAAAGAGCTTCATCCTTCCTGTTTGATTGCCCTTCTGTCAGTATACGGCCTATAAATGGTCTTCACCCCAACTGCAGCAGCTTGCTCCATCTCTGGCTTCTTTCAGCACTCCCAGGACTTCATTGGATTCCAAAGAACAACACACTGAACTTTTACACATGGGTGAAAAATACACCTAACTCACTCTGCGTTTTTCATGTTTAATCCAATTTTCAAGATGAAAACAAGCCTGTTTTTAGATAGATCTTATCTAAATTAGATTTATTTAATGATAAATTTTATTTTTAATTTTTCATCACGAGATTTAAGCTAGAGTACATGCTAGAAGTTACATGAGAAATATAATCATGTCATAAATTTCCCAGTTACTTTTGGTACTTAGGTGTTCCCTCCCTTCCTCTGAGACTAGTTCTTAAATCACACAGAATTATCCTATTATAGTTAATTACACACATGCTGTATCTTGACATTTTTCTCTCCATATATAAAATAGAACGCAAGACATCTCTCCTTCTTATTTTGAAACAGTACTTGAAAAAGGTAATTATAGCAGTTTATCAACATCAAGGGACTTCTGTAAACATTTAATAACCATTTATTCATTGGTGAATATTTTAAATTACTGATAATTGGATCATACTCCCACACAGTAATACCATCCTATCATTCTTACTGTGAAGTATAATACTGAAAGTTGGACCAGATGGTCTTGTTTTCATTACTTATTTTTAGTAAGCTTTGCACTTAGAGAAGATTTTTATGATGACCTCATTTATGTGTTAATCTTGAACAAACAAATCTAACAATAACCCTTTATATTTGCAAGGCATAATATCTTGATCATAAAATATTGATTTAGAATTTATTCTGCTATATCTTTCACTCAGTGTGTTTTTTGTGTACACATTCAGTACATGCATGGGTATTTTTATTCTTTTGTTCATATTGAAAATATTTATTACATTATACATGTGTGTAGGGTTCTCTAAAAGAACAGAATCAATGAAAAAAAATATATATATATATACCTTGCAAGGGGATTTATAGTTAGGCTTACACTGCAGGATTAGAGGCAGGAGAATCCAGAATCACTGTTCGTACACTGGAGAGCCACAGCATACAGCAATTGCTCAGCCAAGAAGATGGAAACCAAAGAACAAGAGGAATCAAGGATGCAGCATCAGTCCAAGATCAAAGGCTTGGCATCTCAGCTTTGCAGGTAACGTCTGCGTTAAAAGGAAAAACAAAACAAAAAGATGAAGACCTGGAAACCAGTGTCTGAATGCAAAGTCAGTGAAGGGTGCACCCATTCGGGAAGACTGGAGCTCTTCAAAGCCAGTGCACTTCTTTATTCTTTCCCTTTTTATTACACGCGGCTACAAACCCTATTGCTAGTTGCCACCCACAACCAGGGTGTGTCTTCCTTCCTTGGTTTGCTAGCCTACATGGCAATTAGCCCTGGACACACCCAAAAGTGTACTTTACTAATCCACTAGGCATTTCTTAATTCATTCAAATTGCCATATCGTGATCAACTGCCACAGTTTGTACTACACTTGATCTTAGCCAAAGGCCAAAAAGCAACCGATGATCATATAATGTACTTTGTTCTTATGTTTCTGATGCCCCATTTTTCAGTATTTTTTCTCTTCTGTGAAATAGAGTTTATTAGTACGAAGGAAGACTCACTAATATTATGGTAATTTGTCATTCATTACTCCATCTTCAAAAGGACCTGAAACAAAATCTCTCCATTTCGAGAGGACAACTGTAGTAAGTCATTTGAAACTTCACAACTCTAAGAAAGAAGTCTAGCTTGCCATTTACAATTCATGTAGACTGAGATAGAGCCGATTAATGTCCATAAATGATTTCAGGAAAGACTGTGAAATCAATACATTTTAATAATGTCTTTTCATATTATGTTAAGAATAGAGAGGACTACACTCTCATCATTAGGCTTTGAGTTTAAGCCTCTTATTTTTCTTTATAATTCTAAAGAATATTTTGCCCTGTAAGTTCTCCATTATATTCAAGATATGTTATAAGTGTGTAGAAATTATGATTTTTGTTGTTGTTGTTACAGTGGGACCAATGCTGTTTCCAGTTTCCTATATCCAAAACATAGTCAGAATCCATTCATTTGTTTTTAGGCCGAAAGAAACCCAACTTTTTAAAAACTAGATAAGTATTCCTTTATGTAAAGGTATACAAATGGTATCATTTGTTCTTCTACCAAAATATTAGAAAAAAAATACAAAATGCCTTGTCCTAAAGTCTCCAGTGGCTTAGGAATATACAAAATCATGTTCAATAACACATCAAGCGTTAGCATATTTGCTTATTTCACAATCCATGTAAGTCAGCTTTTTATTTCACTACTTCATTCTCTCACCTTTCTATTTAATTTATTCTGTTTTCAGTATTTTTTTCCTTATCTTTTAATGCTCATATGTTACTAAAATTTCTAAAATTTTCTTTAAAATGTGAGAATACAATTTTTAAAATGAATTAAGCTCAAGAGTTCATGGTGACTATCATTTATAATGATACATAGTATACCTGAGAATTGCTAACGAGAGTAGATTTTAAGTGTTCTTGCCATAAAAACATGGTAAGTGTGGGAGGTAATGCATTTATAATTTAGTATGATTTAACACACACACACACACATATTATGTTCACATAATACAGTTTTTGCTGTTAATATAATTCAAAATAAGTTATAGACATGTAAAATTGTATTATTCTAATTAATATACCAATTTATTTGGTATATTTTAAGCTTAATTTCCAGTTTTCCAAAAAAATTATTTTGGTTATTTCGACATCTATACCGTCAGACCTAGTTACAGTAAGCAATTTAGCACTTTGTTTACACACTCTAAGTTCTCTAACACCTTTGAGCATCACAGTCAGTTGATCCGTGTGATACGATAGACCTGAGGGAATGGGATGTTGGTAAAGATGCTGAACGGAGCATTTAGGAGACAGAAGAAGGTGAAATTCAACCATATTTCTAGATAATGGAGATTGTCAGATAATTATTATTCATTAGAAATATGAATCCTCGTGTGCCACTGAGCGCTACTGAAGATGAAGTATTTGTGCTAGGAATGCAACTACAAATTCTAAGCTGCCTGTGGAGGATTATGAGAAAATGCCCTCAGCTTTATAACAAGTGAGGATAGCAGCCATCTACTGTGGGAGGCCATATGTATCAGTCATCTGCACTGTAATCATATTGCATAACAAGCAACAAGAATCTCAGTACCTTACAACAAGTATGCATTTTCTTTAACCATAGGCTGTGAGTTGGCTGGAATAACTCCAGGCTGTAAGCTGACATATCATTCATTCCAAGGTAAGTAGTTACCTCTGACTTACGCCTCTAACAATGAGTAACAGAAGCCCAACTGAGAAAAGGGGGACTGATGGAAACACACAGTGTTTCTTAAAGCCTCAACTGATGCCTGACACACTGTGACTCCAACTTCAAAATTATAATATCCAAGCCTCAAGAACTTCTACTCCATCTGCCAAAGCATCTCACGTGACTAAATCCAAAGAATTTCAAATAAAGAAGTGTCCACTGCTTGTGGGTCCATAGGCATATGAAAGATAGGGGAAAGGATAAAAGTGGACAAACTAGAAATTCAAAAAAAAGCAATGCAGAATATATTGATATGCTGCACATGGATATACACACATATATGCACTATATATAATGCTGTAAATAGAATTTCCAAAACACTTCCAAAAGCTCATAAGCATAAATATAAAAATAAAAATGCGATTAGTAATCCAGAAAGCATATTGTGTTTTAAACTTATTGTTATGGTTTTTATATGGCCTGTCCCACAGTTCGTGTTCTTGAGGCTTGGTCCCTGGTGCAGCAGTGTGGAAGATGAAAGAATTTAAGAGATGGGGCCCACTGAAAGTTGAGTGGGTTATGTGGATGTAGAAGCATTCCATATTGAAAAATTCCACTGAATAAAAAAGAAAAAAGATTGCTCATACTTGCTAGAACTCAGTCACTGCTTCACCTTGTCATAATACATGGTGCAGATATAAGCATAGCCTCTAAGCACCCGGTTTCCTTACACATAGGCAGCAGGAACAGGGTAGATGGCAAATGTAAGCAGAAACAGTGTGCCTTAAAGAAACTTGAAGGTCTGGTGTGTGTCAAATGGATATTTCTTTGTTCCCACTGTCTTACACCTCCCCGTTAGAATCGTTTGCTGGTTCTAAGAAGTAAGACAGTCTTTGGGTAATAGTTTGCCATCTACGGTCAGCCGGTCTTACCAATAAAGATGCCTTCCTTGCCTCAACACATTGTCTCCTAACTTAATTTTCCTATTATGTGGTGAGCAGATAGACGTAGGTCCAGTAATCGGGGCACAATTCTCAGAAAACTAGAGATAGCACTGTGGGGTGAGTTAGTTCTTGCAAAAGAAAATTGTTCTAAAAGAGTAAGCCTGCCCTTGAATGCTCTTTCTATGGCTTCTCATCTCTCTATTGGAATCCTTCTTTCCTCAGCATGTTCTTTTTTCATTTCTCTGCAAAGTTGGGATGCATCCTTGGATGCCCTTTACATGTCACCAACACCATGCTGTTTGGACAGTACAGACACCAGACTCATGAACCAAATAAACTTCTTTATTTATAAGTTAACAGGCCTCAGATACTTTGCTAGAGCTATAGAAAATGAACTGATGCCCTTATAAAATTCATAAAGATAATAAATACTGCCTACAGTTGGCAACATAAATAAAACTATGTTATGTACTAAAATAGAAAAAAACATATATACCCAGCAGCTCCATGCTTAGAACTTTCTCTGTAGGATATAAATGCAGTTATGTCCAAGTCTAATAAAGTCCACTGTATTTTGTTCAGAATGATTCACAAAAGCAAATGGTTATAAAATTCTAATGGGCCATTAGTATAAAATTGGTTGAGAAAATAATGATGGGAGAATATCAAGTGGAATATAATGCAGTAATTTAATGCCATGTAATTCTTGGCATGAAGAAATGATCACAGCAATTTTTAATGTAACTTTAAAAAAGAAATTATAGATGTTCTTGTTATACTTCCTATAAGAGATCCCCACATAGCCGTAGTTCAATTTCTACCCATGGCAGTATCCTGGGTAGAAAACTTTAGTCCAGTATTTTTCAGGTTATGAGCATGGATACAATAAAAACCCAGACCAGGTCCATCACAAGGATGCTGATAAAAGGACACCTGTAAAGCTGTGTTATGGTCTCACCTCCTAATCTCACTCCCTACCCTTGAAATTCAATTCACTTTTGACTTTATTTATTTGAGAATACTATACAAATGGAATCAAAATTTTTAGGACTGGATTTTTTAAACTCAATAATTTTTCCAAGAATTTTTGTGTTTATAAATTTTGCGTAAAATATCAAGTTATGAGTGCTATACCTAAATTAATTCCATTTTACTTAAGCTACAGATTTTCTGTCAAAAATGTCTTGCAGACAGCAAAATGATAAGTGTATTGGAATATAACAATAACTGAGAATATTTACATTATTCTTTATACTTCTTATATCTGTGGTTATGTGTATGACACAAGGTGAAAAAACAAATAAATATCAAGTAGAGAAGATAAAAGTATTTCCAGGAAAAATATTTAACTTCATGTGTGGTGATTGGGTTTATGAGTCTCATGTTCAGATTTAAAATAATATATATTAGTCTTTTGAAATGAAAAACATTCTGTCATTAAATTCTAAAAGAAATATGTCATACCGATCCCCATAAAAGGAAAACCAAGTAATCAATACACAGGACATTAACCAAAATTTAACAAAGAGGGAGAACTATTCCTGAGGTGTTCTCATTCATCTATGAATGCCAAGAAAATAAAATCAAGTTATAAATTAGTGCATCTTCTCCCATCTACTATTTGTCTTTTGGACACTTTCCTACTGTGACTCTTGATTTACTTTTTAAACAATAAAGGTGAGGAAAAAAGAGTGTCTCACTGCATTTGCAAAATAGCCCAACAAACCTTATCAAGAGTCCTATAAGGCATATCGATTGGCAACATTAAATTTAAGTAACACTTTTGACTTGTCTTCTCCCTTGTTCAGCTTGAAATTGAAATAAATTTATTGAAGCTTATCTAACAATTTTAGAAACATTTCTAGGCTACCAAATTAGGAAATAGAATTGTGATTATGTCACATTCCGGCTCACAAATATTCTTGATGAAAAGTTTGAAATAATGACAGTAATACTGTTAATTTTATGAGAAATTACAAAATTAATCTAGTTTTCTGACCCAATATTATATATTTGGTAATAATTGACTACTGCTTCTTAGTAGCAGACATCGTGACTGCAAGCTGCACTGGCAAGAACACTCCCCAATGTTCCTCACAGCCTGTGTGAGGACTCAGCTCTGTGTAACGGTCCAAAGAATTAAGCAATGACTAGGGCAGAATTTATATCTTGTGTAGCCACTATCATGATAGCAGAAATCTGCCTAGCTATTAAATTTGGAGATTAGCAATCCTCATGAGGGATTACACAGCAAGGATAGGAAAAAGAGAAGAAGTTATGTTTGGAAATGTCATAAAACAATTAAAAACATTTTCCAGTGAATAATGCCTAAGTAGATTTGGATCAAGGCAAGCTTGGTAGTACTGTATAATTAATTAACTTTATTACCCATCAACCATCGGAACGCAAAAGAAAAATGTTAGCTACCGAATCAAGAGTAAAGTTAATGAATGCCTCGCATGGAAGATTATCAAATTGGCTTCTAAAAGTATCACACCTAGGTAGATATAAAGTCAGTGTTACCAATATATGTTTACACTGAATTATATGTTCTGTTCTATTTCTAAATTCCAATTTGTAAAATGTTGCTTAGGGTAGAGATCAAGAACTGCAAACTATGCCCAATGTAGAGAAATACTTTATCAGATTCAAAACCATGCATCTCCCAAATGCAGCATAAAGTGTCACTATTCAAAAACTGTAAAGAAAACCTTAGGTTCTAAAAGGGAAAATCCAACCACAATAACTTTCATGCCCAATATAAATAGACATTTCAAGCATAACTCTTACTAAGTTGAGTTTTTATACAGCTCTCTACAGCATAACATCTCCACACATCTCTGATTTGCAAAAAGAAATTACATCTGATTTTTGTACTCATTCCAAGGTTTCTTCATAGAGCAGCTTCAAGTTGCCTGCTGTTGATAGTCCCGACTTCACATCAACTCTCTTCATTCCTAGATGAGCAAAATGAAACACAAAAGGGAAAGAGAAAGTATCATGAGTAGCAGCATCTCCTGCCAACCCCCTCCCCAAAGAACATTAAGGTCCATTTGGCATGTCAGGATGTCAACTTAGTTGCAAATAGCATGTTTGTACATGTAATTAGTCAAATTAAGTCATATTGATTGGGATGATCCCTAAATCTAATAACTGCTGTCTATAAAGAAGTGGGGAGGTCTCACAAAGACATAAGGAAGAAAGCCAGGGGACCACAAAGGGAGAGACTGGCGTGCTGCAGTTGCGCGCTAAGGAACACTGCAGATTGCTGGCTAACTGTGGAAGCTTACTGAGAGACAGGAAAGATTCTCTTAATGCTTCTAGAAGAATCCAACCATTCTCAGACCCTGGCTTTAGACTTCAGAGCTTCCAAATTAGAATAGAATAAACATCTGTTGTTTTAAGCAGTCTAGTCTGCAGTAATGTGTGATAGTAGCCAGAGGAAATAATATGCATGGTGAAAGAGCTGATCTGAGAGCAAAATTGAGGTGATCAAACAGAGTCACAGTTATTTTTCTTTCCCCTCTCTCCACTCCTCACTGTATCAGAACTTGTCTCAATGAGGGGTATGTGTCTTTTCTCTAAATCATATTTATGTCTTACCTATTATAAAAAGAAAATAAAAATAACTCAACTTTGTGAGATAAACACATCTCCTTTTCCTCATTATCCAAATTTGAATGTTTAGTATGTACTCTTGGATTCCAGTTTTAAATTTAGCTATATAAAGTAAGTATTGGTCATGGATGAATAGCATAGATATATTCTGAAAAGGCCATGTGATATCTCATCCCATAGATGCACCATAATTTAACTTTTCAGCTGTTTTAGTAATACTAGGCAAGTGTCTTTTTTGCTTGACTTAAATAATGTTGCAATGACCGACTTCACAGGCACACTTTCATCCCACTATCGGAAGTTTGTTTCAGTATACAGTCCTAAACATTATGCATCTTATTCAAATGAGCAAACAGTTTTAAGAGAGTGTGTGTAAGTTGCCAAATTCAACTTTAGTTCAGATATTTAAATATTAGCCTTACTTTATATAGATGCTTATCAAACAACAACAATCATTTTAATATATCGATATTTTATTTAAGATGTTTTACTTGTACATTTAAAATTTATTTTATCTGAATTTGTTTTAGTATATCATCTGTGAATCTAGCTCCTGTTTACCAAAGTATTCTTATCAAGATAATCTTATTTAAATTTCTATTAGATCATTGAACTGCTCTCGTTTATTTGAAAGTGATTTTGTCATATATTAATTTAGTGAAAATATTTTCTGTGGGAATCATCTATGTAGACTGAGCAATTATTTTCTAAAATAACCACATTCACTGCAATAGATCATCTGCCCCACCAACAAAATATGCCTCAAGATATCTCAAAACACCAAAATCAGGCAGCATCTGCTCACTAGCTAACTAAATTAAACAAAATAAAAAGTAGATGCTTAGAAAACCCTCAAATGTTTAGAAATTAAACAACACTTCTAAATAGTATCTTGGTCAAAGAGATATTAAAGGAGGATTTGAAAATATTTTAACTTGAACAATAGTGAAAACACAACAGATCATATTTGTATGATGCAGTGAAAGCAGAGCTCTGAGGGAAACGCATAGCTTTAAATGTGTATTTTGGGAAGGATTTTTATACTTTATTGATCTAGCCTTCCACTTTAAGAGATAAAAGGAGGGTGGTAAAGCCAAATATGGTGAGGAAGAAAAGGAGTAATACAAATTAGAGTAGAAGTCAATGATAGACAAAACAGGAATGAGACAACCAATATAGTAAATGAATATAGTTTAAATGAATTGTTAAACCGATTCTGATATTTTGAGATATCTTGAGGCATATTTTGTTGTTCAAACAGATGATCTATTGCAGCAAAGGCTATAAGTACAGAGTTTATCCTGCATTGGTACAAATAAGGAGGGTACCATTTGTCTGACCTTATTTGCATAGTTATTTCTAGTTATAATTTCTTATTTTGCTTAATTTTTCTTTTACAACCAAACTAAAAATTCTGACCCAGTAATAACATAATAAAGTCTTACTAGAATTGGAATGGCTTCTGTGTTGTAATTTTTTTAAAAAAAAACATGAGAACAAAACTCTTCATGTAGTAACTTTCCTGTTTTGCTTTTTTTGTTTTCCAAAATATTGTACTTCAGTTAGTACATCCTGTGGTAGGACCTGTATCTTTGGATTTTTACAGATATATTTTTTCTTTTTATCTTAGGTTTCCAATGTAGTTAGTTTTCCAAATATAAAGTAGCTCAGAATAGTTTTGTATTTTAAGTATGACATAGTTCTGAAAGTAATATTGATTTTAGGAAAGACTACTTTATTATTTCGCATTAGCATTATTATTAGGTTTAGCTTTGATACATCCCCATTGCAATTGATAAATATAAAATTTGCTTTCTATCCCTTCTGCATCTTCAAATGAGGCAGAGTCCTTGCATATAAGTCTTGTATTTTATAAGAAGTAAGGCTGAGCATCTTCCTGCTTTATGTTAAGGCAAGATGGTTGGCTTTTCTGGACAATTAGGAAAACACATATTTAAGAGAGAAAAACTATTCAGTAACAATAATACAGACACAGTGCAGTAGTAAATAACACGCTTACTTTTACTGTGTCCATAGAATTCCAGTTATATAGATATACTGGGTAAGGCAAGCAGTTGCATATTAGCAAGCAAAGAGACTGAGACTGAAGTCACTACATTCATTTACCAATGGATGGTGTGCCTAAACATCTACCAGTTGATAATACACCAAAACAGAAAAGATGACCTGCACCAATACTGTAAAATTTATCCTGTATGGTGAAAATGTTTAAGAAATATGTCTCTATCAGGAAATTTTAATTATGTAAACAATACGTGTATAAAGCCACCAAACAAAAGTCTGGGGCAGAACAAGAGTAAATTATTTGCATGTTATAAATCTTGTTCCCACAGAAAATTTAAGGAAATAGCCATTCTATTTCTCTGCCTAAATCCTTCCCAAAGAGAATGCATGTTGTCCTTAATTATCAATTCATTTCTCCTAATTGCTATCACAGGCAATTAATGTCACTATTTTACTTTTATAGATGGTGGGAAAAGAATAGCCCAGATTAACTGATCAGTTAGGGTCCAGCAATCATTCCCAGTTCAATGGGAGAAAAAAGGAGCAGCACCAGGGCACTGGCCTTTGAAAAGTGCTAAATGAGACTCAAGGGAAGAGCTGAGTGAGGACCACATGAAGGCTTTTGATTGGATCTCTGTGTGAGTTAATTTGCACCGTTCCTTTTTATGACTACCATCTGCATTTTAATTTTGGCCAGTCATTCCTAATCCATTCTCCAAGTCAGAGGAGAAAGACTAAAAGCTAGGAAAATGACTCAATATGTGTACAATGCTTTACCAGCAGCACGACTTCCTGTAGAAGAGAGAAAAATTTTATGAGTTGGGCCAACCTGAAGTAAGGAAGAAACCTCTGGTCCTTAGCATCAAACGTTTGTCCATCAAATTAAATCTTAGCTCTGCTCCTTGCAAGTGGGCAGTATTTCCAATCCTCTTTGTTCAGAAACTTTATCTCTGAAATAATATCTATTCAAAGGTTTTACATGGATATTTATTAATTTAGGTAAATTTCCTTGCATATTTTATGGAACAAGGTTGATACTAATAGTTATTTCTACTCTCTTTGCCACTGGGGCTATAA
Organism: Fukomys damarensis; assembly: GCF_012274545.1. Classification (NCBI taxonomy): domain Eukaryota; kingdom Metazoa; phylum Chordata; class Mammalia; order Rodentia; family Bathyergidae; genus Fukomys; species Fukomys damarensis. The sequence goes on from NW_022900914.1 coordinate 20,717,841, forward strand.
ATACATACGCGTAAGCAGGGAATGCCTCTTTGCCTGGGCCAATCATCTCTTGCCATCATTGCCAGTATTCAAAACTGGAGAAAATGCAGCCTTCTGCCATGGTGTGCATTACTTAGCGTTACTATTTCTTAGACCTCAGGACGAGGACATCCATGATTAAAAAAATAAAAGTAGTAATCATGAATGAATACAAAGCTGCCACTCAGCCATTCAGATACTTAACTGAGGCTGGCATGGTAGTCTAGACCACGTGTGATTTAGAGAGAAAGTATCATCACAACATTTGACTATCATTTTGCATGAAGCAATTTTAATATTTCACTCACCTGGGTGAGATCATGTGCGCTTACTGTGTTTCTATGCCTGTTCTATCCAAACACCAATGCATTTACAGTTAGTAAATATACCTGTGCTACCCAGAGTTTGTCCGTAATATGGTCAAAAATACATATTATTTCCACTGCAGAATGTGAAGGTTTCCTTGTTTGTAGAACATCTATGTTCTTTCCTAAGTGCTCTCATTTCAGTCTGAACATTTGTAATAAGAATGAAAATAGCCTATTTAACATTTATGCGACTGCCTTTCTTGGCGGGATTTTATTACCAAATAATAAATCACATTCTTTGACACACAGTTGTTGATTTTTATATCAGTAGAGAATAAAAAGTTGATGAAATAAAGGCAAAAATATGAAAAATAGGGCCAGGGATGTAGCTCGGTGGCACTGCACCTGCCTAGCAAATGTAAGGTTCTGAGTTCAATTCCTGGTACCAAAAGAAAAAAGAAAAAAAATACATGTATTAATATATATCTCGCTATAGATGTATCTATAGCTATAGAGAGAGATGTGTGACACATTCAAGCAGATATCAGCAAATGCACTTCAACACTGTTAATCCTAAACTGATTCCTCACTCAGCATTTCCTGTCTTTACTGACTTTGCCATCCAGGAAAATGACCCGTAAATGGCCCAAGTGTCTTTGGGAAATATCACTCATTTTTTTATTGGCTCTTGGATACAGTCTGGTGATGTGACAGGTTCTTTGACTGTTTTAATTACTTTTTTATTGGAGCATTGCAGTGTAATGTGTTTGGGGATCTTCATAAGCTGCAAGATGTTAATTTGCAGCACAATTAAACACATATTTCTCTCTGTCCCCCAGGTAAAGTTTAAGCTTCAAAAATATTACTTCCACTGATTGTCTTACAATTAGGGTATGTACCATTGTGTATATTTCAAAATATGACAGCTTGGATAAATATCCCACCAGAAACAGGAAAATCTATAATTTCCTCCTAAGCATACTTATGTTGGATGTTTACTTTGGTGAATATTTTCCATCCTTCATAAATAAAGTAAAATACTTACAAAGGAATTAATTGAAAAGATGGGCCTTGGAAAGGTGAGAATATATTTTGACTCTACAATTTACTACCCTGTGGTTTGAAGCAAAGTTCCTAACCTTGCCAAGACTAAATTATCTCCTATGTAAAGTGAAAATGATAACACCCAAGATCATGTTGAGAATCAACAGATTTCATATATATATATCTTAAATTTTAAATACTCTTTGTGCATAATTAAGTATTGAACATCCTCAAAGATTTCATGCAAATGTTGGATGCCAAATAAAACAGATTAGAAAACTTTTCTTTCAGTAGTTTCTGCTTGATGTTGATGTAACACTTGAAGACTTCTTTATACTTTCTTTTAAGCTGTACTTTGAAATATTCTGTCAATGAGAGCTTTTGAAAATTTCGTGTAGGTCTGGGATGGGGCTGAGATTCATCATTACTCAATGTGCAAACGGAGATCCAGGGCCTGTCCTCAAGCATCTCCAGCCAGCAGTGAGCTGAAGGGTGTGTTCCAGAGTGTGAATCAACACAATTTCCTCACAAAGAGAGAAAGAGAGCTTTCCTATGGAAAACATGCAAGCTGTACAAATCAGGGCAATCTGTGATGCAGCTAATTTCCATCTGGCTGAAACTCCTTATCCCAGTGTGAACTGGAAACAGTGAGTTCTGTCAAGTACTTTGAGAGGCACTGTTTTCAGACTGATGATAGGGGGAATATTTTAAATGTCTCTGTTTTTCATTTGTTGTAAATTCAGTGCCGATCTGAAGTCTTTAACGCAATAATGTTTTGGGGGAATAGTGCAAGTGGAGAGGAACCTATTATCTCATCCATGAAATATTGGACACAGATAGAACTGAGTCAAAATTCCTATTCTGCCGCTTGTTAGCAACATGATTTTAGATAAAGTATCCTCATTATCCCAGCCGTGAGGAGGTAGATGTATAATGTGATTAGAAAGTCTGCTCTGTCACTTTCTTTATCCCTTTCTACCCTTCCTGTAAAAGGTGTGGCCTCACCCTATGCAAATACAGTGTCACCTGCTCCCTCCCTCTCATGAAAGAGTGCCACATGCTCTAGGTTATGTCATCTGGGAAGACCCGAAAAAGATCTACCCTATTCTCTCTGATTTGAACTGATTAAACTAGAAAGTATCAAATCTTTATAAAATGAATCAGTTATATTTTAACCAAATTATTCAGCATTCTTAAGAATCTCAAAGCCATGAACTGTGCATCATGATGGTCATTATTGACCAATCTGCTCTAATCCCTAGCTAGTTTTCAAATTATACCTATAGATCTTTATATTCAAAGTCTTTTAAAACAGAAAGTGGGTTTTGTCATAGGAAAATCTAAACATAATGCTATGAAAGTAGAGCAGAGACAGAGATTCTTCCTGGCTTTTTTTTTTAAGTGAATACTCCTTGTAAGAGTTATGCACTGAAATTTCAAGAATGAACAAAATTTCTGTGGGTAGAGAGGTCATTATTTTATGTCTTATTTTATCACTATGCATTTTATCAGTATGCAGTATGCATTTAAAGGTAATGAGAGTTGATTTGGAACGAGTAAGAACAAGTATAAGATTGAAAATATCAAAGTGCTGCATACTGTTACCAGTTTGCCAAAGTGAAAGTGCAGTATGTTTTTATAAATTCATACAAACAAGATTTAAATTAAATGTACATCTTTTAAGAAACTCAGGGTTGCTGTTGAGGTCGCTCCAGATAAAGGGAAAGGAGCATAAGAAGGAAGACTAAAGATTACTGTAAGTCACTGATGATACAGTGTAAAATGAAAGAAAGTGTTGTTTAGCACACTGACATTTCTCATCTCTAACACTGGATACACTGAGAGAAGGACAAGGAAACATGGAGGAGGCTGATGCTGTGAGCATCGATTGTGTATTCTCCTACCCACTGCAGACAAAAATTACAGCTTTGGGAAATCTGATTGTCCTCTGTTAAACACTATAATTTCTAATACAGTTGGCCAATAAATAACAATATGAATTAATTTTGTATTTAAATATGTTGTATTCCTTTTATTGTCAGCTTTAGGATATTTCACATAGACACTGCTACGCCTCAAATTAGAGGAATAAACTAAACCACAGCAGCCCTGAGGACAGTGTTAGCTTACAAAGAATATGTACTTGTAATATTTAAGAAAGCTTATTTTGTATGGAAACATGGGCATGTTCAAGCTGTGGAATATATTTTTATGAAGTAAATAATTCTATGGTGGGATTGCTCATTGGGTTGTTATTAATTCCATACTCATTTTCACATGCACTTAGAAAATTAACTCAGAAAATTTACATGGAAGAAAAAAAAATAAAAGCCACAGTAAAAGAGGTTAGAAAAAGCCAACAATGAAATCGCCAGTACTGTATTGCTTTATGAATCTCTACTGAAAGAGGAGACAGCAAATCATGCAAATATATTTAAGAATGAGAATTTTTTTAAAAACTGCCCTTTCAATTTCAAATATCGTGATTCTGATAAACCTTGAGGTTTGCATGGAGAATTTGAGTCTGACTCTGGTTACTCTACACTTACTCCTATTACACTTTTCCAAACTCTTTTTAATGCTACATAGATCTGTATCTATTTCAGTGTTATAAACAATAATACAAAAGCTATATATTAAAAATGCTTTATAATAAAACATAAAATCAAATTCTTTCTAAAATAAATCATCCTAAAATAAAAGAAAAACTCATCATGTATAGCTTAGTTTCTATCTCCATTCCAGTAAGCACATTGAAAAGACAAAATTTGAATCTTCTTTTTCAAAAGTAATTAATGTGGAATATATTAAGATAGATTTAATTTACTGTAAGAAAAATTTTAGTCTAATAATGGAGTTTCAATGATTTCTATTTAGCTACTTCTTAAATTATTAAGTATTGATATTATTTTCATACTTATATTCATACAAAAATTTCCTTAACATTTTAATTTACTGTAAATACAATGTAAGTGTACTAAGATGTCAAGCATGCAATTTTCAAGGTCAAACAGTAAATTTGAGTCTGTGAAAGCAAGATAAAAATGTTCAGCAAAATAACCTGTTTATAATCTCTTCATTAGTTGTTGCTAAGATACAATAAAAGCCATGAAATACACAGGTCCAAACCTTGTGAGGATGGTTGCTATGTTATAGTAGCCCAAACTCTTCCAATATAATTTTTGTTGAATAACTGATAAAATGTGAGTCAGATTTTGTTTAAACTCTCACAATGAAAGAAATCTCATAACTCTTCAAAGAAAAAGTTTGACTCATTTAATCTCAACTTTTTTCCTCTTTGGGGGAAAAATGCGAGCAAACCAAGAAGACAAGTTTATTAGTTTTAGATACTAAAACTTAAACTCTCTAAAGACTCCTTAATATGATCCTATAGAATGATGCTTCAGACTCGACATAGTAATTGTTGAAATTAAATATTCAGATCTCTCTAAAATGTTTATTACGGATGGCAAAACAATAAATAATGTTAATTGCTTATGCAGTTGATTCCAGGCTGTCCTACAGTCCAACTCTGCTTCCAGTGCTAACATACAACTGGAACTGCTCAAAACATGAGCACCCCCAGTTGTGCACTTTGCACCAACATACATTTTGGCAGAAGCAGATAACTGAATAAATATTTAATCCCATGTTGGATCTGTAAGAAATACTTTACCATTTCTCAATGACTACAATAAAACTCAAATTCCTTCCCAAGATCAGCATCATTTTGTACCTCGCTTCACATTCTAGCAACAGTGGACCCGTTTTTAATTGTGTGAGCAGACAAACCACTTTCCCACTTGAGGGATTTTTTTTTTCACCTTTTTTTGGAATGTTTTGTTCCCTTATTCTTACATGGCTTGGCCTTTTTCATGGTTCAAAGCTTAGCTTAAAGAGATTCACTCAACCACACAACCAGAAGTAATTCAGTTCTTTGGTTACTTTCATCTGGGGAATCTTGTTTATTTTCATCATAATATTCTAAACTCCATAGGAACTTTAATTTTTATTTCTACTCCTATTTATTTCCTCTGAAATATTTAATTCAGAAATATTTGTAAAGGGTCTACCATGTACCAGATACTATACTCGGCTTTGGGATATAGCATTGAACAAGTAGATTTAAACTACTTACCATCCCTCCTGGGTACATATTTTAGAAGTGGAATAGAGACAGTTAATAAATAATAAAAAAAATTAGTTTGCAATATGCTAAGAAAGTAGAGCAAGAAAAACACCCATAAATACAACATTGAATGGATACTCAACATATTACACAGAAATATATAAAACAGAAAGCAATGCCTGCATAGTTTCAAAGTATTTTCTTCAAAATAGCTGTCATTGCAAAAGAAAAATTAGTAACTTCGCTGTGGAAAATATGTGCAAATGTGCGTTTAAAAAAGAGATCGACGCTAATGTCACCAGCAATGCAGAGCGGCATCGCGAAGCGCACATCACATCTGTGATACCCTTCCTCAGCATCCACGGCCTCCACCAGGAAAGCATCAGACCACCCCAAAGTGAATATGCCCTCCAAGAGAAGTGACCAAGGCTCATCAGTGTTCAAGGCCAACTTGAGAGACAAGGAACTCTCATATTGGAAGATAGCATGGAGACGGGAGAACTAAATGCGACGACGGTATCATAGATTGGATCTTGGGGCAGCGAAATGACATTAGTAAAGAAATCAATAAAAACTGCTGAAGTTTTAAACGTTCTGTGGCTTAACTAATAGTATATTCCAAGGTTACTTTTTGTTTTGATCATTGTTCACTGTTAAATAAGATACTAGATTAGGGCAAACTGGAAAAACGTACACAGGAATTCTATAATTTTTGCAGACATTTAAGTGTAAAACTAACTTGACAATAGAAGTGTCAAAATAGCCTGAAACTCAGTTTTCTGAACTGTGCGGTCATGAGCAAAAGTCATTCAATATACTTTGCCTCAGTTTCCTCATCTGAAAAATTGGAATAATAATGTTATCATTTTGACATGGATTTAAGAAGAATACAATATATATTATGTTATCTAGCTTTAGAATTCTATTTTCCAGAAATTAACAGAATTAACTTTTAATAAACTTCTTAATGATCAAATACTAAAAACTAGTATTCATTTAAGCCAAAGTTGTTCTAGAAAAATATAAATCTGCAATATTCCTCAATATTTAATTACTAGTAGCATTTTTAGTATGAAAAATATCAACAGCCAAAATTTAAAAATTTGACCCTCGGGGTATAGTTAATAGTTTCTTAGAAATTGCAATTCTAGATTGCTTCTGCAGTCATTATATTACACATTTAAAATTCACTTTGAATTGAGATTTGTAGAAAAACAATTTTATTGTCACATTCTAGGTACACGATACAGTTGCATTCATCACTGGGATCTTGTACCTTTGCATGATGTATTTCCATTCTTATTTTTCCCCATTCCCCAGCCCTCCCTTCACCTGGTCCATTCTTCCCATTTACAAAACTTTGTTTCCACTTTGTCCTTTTCTCATATTTTTTCTTTTCCCTTCTTATCTCTCCCCTACCCCTCCCACTTCCCCTATACCTTTAGAACTTTTCTTCCTATTATACAGTATCAATTATACATTTGATCCTTATTTACACTTTCTCACACCAGAGAAACCATATGGTATTTACATATGTGTGTCCTATTAATTTCACCTAAGAGCATGGCCTTAATGTGCATCCACTTAGCTATAAATAACTCTAGTTTTTCATTCTTCATTGCTGATGGGAGTGCAGACTGATGCAACCACTGTGGAAATCAATATGGAGATACCTCAGACAACCAGGATTAGAGGTTTGACCCAGGTATTCCTCTGTTGGTTATCTTACCAAAATTATTAAAAGAATCATACCACAGTGATATATGCTCACCCATGTTTATGGCAGCATACTTTGTAATAACTAAAATTTGGAAACAGCCCAATTGCCCATTCATTGGAGACTAGATAAAAAAGATGCGTTTTTTTATAAAATGGAGTACTACTCAGCCATAAAGAATGGAAATCTGTAGAAAATCAATCTTGGATTTTGTCTTACTCTCCATGGAGGAGACAGTGCCATAAAGCTGGTTAATTTCTTTCTCCCTATTAGAAAATGATTAATCTAATATCTCTATGTCATCCCCTGCACTCAAAGATTTTGCTGGTTTTGATGACACAAAAATATTTTCATAATTTTTTAATTTGAAACGTTCTAAATATTTACAGGATGACATTTCAAACAGCCTCCTTCAACTTATGGCATTTTTGTATTCACATACGTGCTACTCAACAAAATTACTTGAGGGAAAAAAGTATTCACCTTGATTCTAGAAATGTGATAACAGAGCACAGAAATTGGTTTGCAACATAACGTAATCATTTCTCAATCTCTATTTGCTTCCTTACTCTTACAATTTTCACTCCCATTTTGATGAGAAAATGATGAGACAGTCTTTCACATATCATGTAATACTATTTGCTTTCTCAAAAGCATTTTAATTTGGTTATTTCATCAAATTTCTAGAAATACGTTACTTTATAAACTACTATTTGTTGGAGAGCCTGTGTTGGCTTCTTTTGTTTAAGCAGAGTTCTAACTTGTGATGACAGTTAAACTTGTTACAGAAGCATGTGAAAAACTGGTTTTGAAATATTTATACATTATAGTTGTTCCTGGCTGAATAAAAATGAATAAAACGGAACACATTGTTTCTGATTATTGTTCATAATTCTGTCACATTACACGGTTTCATCATTAATTTCTGTCATATGGTTGTAATCCATAAATCACTCAAAACTCTCAACATATTTGTTCAGTGTCAATAAAAGTTCATAACACTTTTGTCATTTTTTTCTTCCATCAATATTTCTTCTGATAAATTCATTCTATTGACAGCTGTTTCAGACCAAGAAGACTCTCAGCCAGTGAGTCAAAGAGAAGTTTGAATTCAACATTACTCACTGAATTGTCAGAGATGTTATATACTCTGATGTGTAAAAAAGTACAATCCACAAAAAACAGAAATAGTTAAACTACAAATATGAGGAAACTTCAGGTTTATAATGGAAATAATTCAAGAATATTTTTAGTAATAAATTCCTATATGAAATATTGTATCTCGAATTCATTCAACATTGAACAGATCTCAAAAATCTTTTATATGCATTAAAAGAGGTTGATAGTTATAGCAATCATTTCAACGTGACATTTACATTTTAGCTACTATGCATGTAAAACTATAAGGACGTATGTTCCCAAAATATTAAAAATGTATTGTCTCAAAATTTCATTGATGAGAACAAAACCATTTCTGTTCCTCATTTTTCTCCAACAACGGTTTCTTTTTTGCTAGTATGTGTTTATAGTACATGCATTTTATAATCATCTTGGGAGCAGGTACATGCACACAACACATCTTACTTCCTTTTTATCATCCCCTTCCCCATGCCTCCCACTCCCTTACTCCTCCTCTAATTCCCCTTTCACTATTTTCATTCTTATTGGTGTAGCTAAGCTTAGCTCATGTCTACCGTATAGAATGTTTACATTCACTGAGGTTATCAGGTTCCCATACCTGGCATACCCACTCCCCCTCAGCCCTCAGCCTCCTTCTTTTGGATCCATTCCCGTATTTCTTTAATTTATTGTTCTCTTTCAAATTCCTTATTATTCTTGGACCAAAGATGGTTTAACATGAACTTTTTAAAAGTAATTTAAAGGGCTTTTTCTCCTCATACAATTTGGAAGTGGAATTTTGTCCCAGTTCGTCTTTGAATAATAGGAAAGACTCAAAAACACTAGTATTTTTGGTGAAAATTCATGGTACAAGTGGAAAAATAAAATCTAATATAATTTGCTTAGATAACTTTTAAATTATTGTTAACCCAGACACCAAGCAATTCCATAAAATTACATTTAGAATATAATATCTCTAGTCTTTTGTTTGAATTTTTTAATATTATCAATTTTCTTATTCTAAACTTATGCATGTAACTCATCATCAATCTAGCTATTTGTCAGTCCAGTGCTGATTGCCCTTAGTAATTATTTTTGTGCACAAAAGTAATAATTTTTATAATTAATTATTTTATTTTTAAAATAATAATTACATCTTTACATTTCAATGAACTGAGAAAATGTTAGCATAAAAAGCACAGAAGGAAAATTTCAACCCCACAACTATGTGAGAATGGTTAGTTATACTTGAAAGTGGATGTTCAAATATTTCATTTATATAACAATTTCTTTCTGTTACTTGATTTTACTAAAATATGCTTTTTGGGTTAGATGGCAGCCATCTATTATTTTTCTCAGGCTGGATAATTATGACTTGTAGAGCAGGGGAAAGTAAGATGCTGTTCCAGGACTAAACCTTGCCCATCTTCTGCTTTTCTGTTTTCATTACATAAGAATGGTTTTAAATCATTAAATATTTGCATTTTAAGTGATTATACAATTATCTACTTACTATGCTCAATTTTACCTCTGGCTATAAAGAGTAAAATTATTATTCTCTGGTCCTGCAGAGAAAATGTTTTCTGACCTTCTGTTTTCTAGATGACAAGATACCAATAATGATGTTTTGGTGACCTTTCAGTTATTTGGCCTTATAAAGGCCAAGACCAAAACAAGCAAATTTTTCCTAACACTAAAGAAGATATGCCAAAGCCAACTTTATGACCCTGAGCCTTCTGATACCGTAGGTGTGCTATACTATTTTTTTCTGGAAAGAAAGATAGTATTTTTATCAGTCCCTCATCCCAACATCAGGATCCTTTGCTATAAATGCACCCTTTTCTTAGACATATAGAGCATAGCATTGTCAAATCAATATTTTTATATATTCCAAGCATGGTACTTAAAGGTAACACATTTTTATAGTACCTTAAAATACAAGGTGAAAACCTATAATAGAACTAATGGATGTATTAGCATTCACAGCCATTAGAATCCCAAATGGTGAAGCTATCAGTTTTCAAGAAACAAGTGAAGAATCATGTAACATCTTGCTTAAATGGAACACGTTAGTGAAAAAGAAAGCCAGGTGGATAAAAGCTCCACACAACTTGTCTGTTCAAAAGGTAATTTCACTCTTATTTTTCCCGTGTGTGTATTCTCTGTTTCGTTGTCTGATCATTGGTCTAAGAATAAAACAGCTTTTGTAGTCTGAAAGATTTTGTTTTCCAGAGAGCCTCACTGCTTTAAGGCTAAGGTTCAAAATTATGAAAAATAATGACATTAGTGAAATGATGTAGGATTTGGTTTGTTTGGTTTTACTTTGCTTTAATGTAAAAGAAGATTTGTCCATCTGGACATGCATTAACACATCAGAGTCTGATATCAAGGTTACTGGGAAAAATGTATATCTCATAGATATTTAACAAAACACTCTGTTTCTTTACTTGGCACCAGTTAAACTGCAAATAGTCTTTTTCTTATTGTGAGACAGTTCCCTGGCTCCAAGTGTCTCTCTTGCCAAGTGATTGACTTGCGTGCTTTCTGCTCTGGACTTGATCCTCACGAGTTAGAAACCCAAAGAATCAGCTCTGTTTTACACAAAATAGAAGACAATAAATTATTTATTTATTATGAAGGAAATGTCTTAAAATGAAGCATCATAAGAGCAATTCAAAATAACACTTTCAGCTAACATCAACTCCAAGACTGCTTGCTAAATACTGAAGACAGATTTATTTTCATATTGAAGTAGGTCTGATATCCAGGGTACTATAGATACTCATCATATTATAATTTGTAGGTCAAATGTCTGGATTTGAAATTTATTTCTCTTAAGCAAAGCTGATAAGTCACAATGTCTTGTGCATTCATTGTCACCTCAAGCACTGGTCTTGAATTGCAAACACTTTTTCAACAAATCCTTATACATTTGCCTTTGCTGGTGCCCTTCTGTGGGTTTAGGGTGATCTGTGTTCCCTCCTTGAATTCCTGCAAACTCTTAGATCCCAATTTAAATACAATATATTCAGGGAAAGTGTGGACATCTCAGATTTGCTCACGTTCCCTCTTTTAAATCTTGTACAGCATTAGTTTTTCTTTACTATGCTATAATTTTTTTATAGTTAGGTAATTAATACCTATATCCCACAATAGATTATAAGCTTCAGAAGGATAGAGATTTTTTTTCACATTTACTTACCATCAAAACTCTGGCACATAGCACAGTGAGTGGGATATCATACAATTTTCATAGCACACCATAGAAGGTTCATTGTGGAATTGTCATTTGCTCTCATGGCACAGGCACTGTACAAATGAGGAAACTCAGAGATTGTGCAATTTGTTTAGAGTCAGAGAGATAGTCTGTGTCGTAACCATGATTGGAACTTCTGCATCTGCAATTATAGGATCACTTACAAAGCAGTGACTTGTACAAGGAAGAGTGAGGCTTTGACGAAGGTTATTTTCAATATGTGTCTAGGAGTCTAATACCAGAGCACTTTGGACCCTGAGATCTTGACCTTGAAGGGAAGAAAATGTAAAGAGATGGTGTCAGAGGCTTAAATAGCTTTTCTTCCAGCACTGGTAGGACATAAGCCTATGGAGAAGTTCTAGTGCACTAAAATCCACACAAAATCACATACAGACACACACATATACAGCACGTACATATACATCTGTACTACTTCTATCTCCAATATTTATTTGTCACCTGCTGGAGTTATTCCAACTGAGGAGAGGCAAAATTAGACAGTGGGAAGACCACTGAGTGCAATCACCTGAATTCTTTGCTCTTTCTTATCACCTGTGCAGTTTGTCCTCACTGTGCTTTTAATCTCATCTGCTTGAGTTTAATATACACTAGAGATAATCTTTTAAAGTTTTAAAATAAATATGAAAACTTTAGAATGACATGTAAATTTGTGTCACTCTCATTACCACTTGTAGCATTCCACCACAAACCTTTCTTGATGGTTATAACCATTTATATTACATGCATATTTTAACGGAATTCCACCAGAAGATATGTAAAGCAAAACCTTCAAATTTTGAAAATATTTCAAGCATACGAAGAAGCACATAAAATTTTTAGCCAACCAATTGACCATATATTAAGTATCAATCTTCACTGACAATGTGAGTCATAGGTATAGCTGAATCTCATCCTCTCATTCTAAAGTGGATTTTACAGCATTAAACAGTAAAACCACAGAACTTTATCAGTTCTTTATCATACATATTATATTTCTAGTGGTAGCCTTTGGTTCTAGTCTGTAGCTTGCACATTCAATTCTTTTTTGGTTGTGTTCTGTTTCGTTTTGTTTTTGAGACAGAGTCTCACTAGTTATTTCAGGCTTTAAACTCACCATATAGCCCAGGCTGGCCTTCAATTCAAGGTGATCGCCCTATCTCAACCTCCTGAGTGCTGGGAATATAGGCAGTGCCTCCACACACAGGTTGTGTTCGCAAGTTTTAAGAGGATTTTTGATGTACAAGATGTTTTTCTTTTTTTCTCTCTAAGTTTATTGGTACATTTAAAGCAAACAATAGCTATATTTATCACTGGGATTTTGTACCTTTACATGATATGTCTTGGTTCTTGTTTTTCTCCCCATACCCCTGCCCTCCTGCCCTCACTTCACCCCATTCCCCCTTCCCTATTTACAAAGACTCTTTCCATTTTTTCACATTTTTTCTTTTCCCTGACTTTCTTTCCCCTACCCTTTGCCCTTCCCCTTTAGCCTTTTTCTTCCTATGTCATGCTCTAAATTATACCATTTCAACCTTATTTACACTTTTAGTTTTTACACAAGAGAAACTATTCATTATTTACTCAAGTAAGTCCTATTTACTTCAGAGTACAGCCTCAATGTGCATCCACTTAGCTATAAATGTTTCTAGTTTCTCATTCTTTATGGTTGAGTAGTACTCCATTTTATAGAAAAACCACATCTCTTTTATCCAGTCTCTAGTTCATAGGCATTTGGGTGGTTTCCAAGTTTTATCTATTACAAACTGTGCCACTATAAACATGGGTGTGCCCATATCACTGTGGTATGATTCTTTTAATTCTTCTGGAAAGATACCCAACAGAGGGATGGCTGGGTCAAATGGAACTGCTAATCCTAGTTCTTTGAGGTATCTCCATATTGATTCCCACAGTGGTTGCACCAGTCTGCACTCCCACCAACAATGAAGAAGAGTTCCTTTCTCCACACAGCCCAGACAGCATTTGTTATGGGTTGATTTCTTGATAGCAGCCATTCTTTGTGGGGTAAGATGGAATCTCAGTGTTGTTTTCATCTGCATCTCTTGAAAGACCAGTGATGTTGAATGTTTCTTAATATATTTATTTGCTGCTTTTGTTTGTCTAAGAAATATCTGTTCATTTCAGATGCGTATTTTTGAATAGGGTCTTAATATTTGGGGGTATGATTTTTTTAGTTCTTCATATATTCTAGATAGTAGTATTTTGTCTGAGGAATAGCTGGTGAAATTTTTTTCCAACATTATAAGTTGTCATTACCTCTATTGGTGATTTCTCTTGCACTGCAAAAACTTTTAAATGCAAAGAGATCCCAGTTGTTTATTCTTTGTTCAAGTTCTGGTGCTGCTAAGGATTTGTTCATAAAGTCTTCAACTATGCCAATGCCTTTGAGACTTCTACCTAATTTACTTTCCAGTAAGTTTAGTGTTTCTGTTTTGATATTTATATCTTTAATCCACTTGGATTTTAGTTTAGTGCATGGTGAAAGACAGGCATCTAGTTTTAATCTTTGGCAAGTTGAAAGCCAGTTTTTCCAACACCATTTATTAAAGAGGTTATCTTTCCTATAGTAGGATGTTTGGCTCCTTTGTGAAAGATGAAGTAGCTGAGTATGTCTGGCGTTGTTTCTGCATCTTCTAATCTATTCCATTGATCCTGGGGTCTGTTTCTTGGCTAGTACCATGCTGTTTTTATAACAGTGGCTTAGTAGTGTAGTTTCAAGTTGGGAATTGTCATACCCCCTGCCATGTCTCTGTTGCCTAGAATTGCTTTTGCTATTCTAGGTCTCTTCTGATTCCAATGAATTTTTGGATTTTTTTTCTCTAGTTTTATGAAATGTACTGTTGGGATTTCAATAGAGTTTGTGTTGAATCTGTATAGCAGTTTTGGAAGTATGGCCATTTTCACTTTATTGATTCTTCCTACCCAGGAACAAGGGCTACTTTTCCATAGTCTTATATCTTCTTCAGTCTCTTTTTTAGAGTATTATATTTTTCAACATAGAGGTCTTTTGTCTCCTTCATTAGATTAATTCCTAGGCATTGCATTTTTTGGATGCTATTATGAAAGGAATTATTTCCCTAATTTCTCTCTCAGTAAGTCTGTTGGTATACAAGAAGACCATTGATTTTTGAGTGTTGACTTTGTACCCTACTGTTCTACTGAATCTGTCAATTAACTCTAGAAGTCTTTTGGCAGAGTTATTTGGGTCTTCTATGTAGAGTATCATATCATCAACAAATAGTGACAATTTAACTTCTTCCTTTCCTATCTTTATTCATTTTATTGCTTTCTCTTATCTAATTGTTGTGGCTAATGTTTCTAGAATTAAATTGAACAGGTGTGGTGATGGTTGACATCCTTGTCCTGTTCCTGATTTGAGCATGTAGTTTTTTTTTAGTTTTTGACTACTTAGAATGATATTGGCGGCTGGTTTTTCATACATAGCCATTATAAAGTTGAGATAATGACCACCTATCCCAATTTTCTGCAGAGTGTTAATCATGAACTGGCATTGAATTTTGTCAAATGCTTTTTCAGCATCTATTAAGATGATCATATGATTTTTGTCCTTGATTCTGTTAATATAGTGTATTACAATGATAGATTTATGCATGTTGAACTATCCTTGCATCCCCAGGATAAATCCAACTCAGTCAGGGTGTATGATCTTCTTGAAGATCTGCTTTCTGTTTGCCAGTATCTTATTGAGGATATTTGCATCTATGTTCATTAGGGAGATTGTCCTATAGTTCTCTATTTTTGGTTGGGTCTTTCTCTGGTTTTGGAATCAAAATAATACTTGCTTCAAGGAATGAATTTGGGAGTATTGATTCCCTTTTAATTTCATTGAAGAGTTTAAAGAGTAGTGGCAGTAGTTATTCTCTAAATGTCTTGTAGAATTCAGCAGTGAAGACATCAGGACCTGGCTTTTTCTGTGTTTGTAATGTTTTAATTACATTTTCAATTTTGCTGAATTGTAATTGGGGTGCTTAGACTTTTTATATCTTCTTTGTTCAACTTTGGAAGTTCACATGAGTCTAGAAAACTGTCCATTTATTCGATATTTTTCCATTTTATTAGAGTATAGGTTTTCTAAGTAGGTAATGATGATCCTCTAGATTTCTGATGGATCTGCTGTGACTTCATCTTTTGCTTCCTAATTGCATGAATTTGAGCCTTTTCTTTCCTTTTTTTGATAAGGTTTTCTAAGGGTTTATCAATTTTATTTATTCTTTCAAAATGCCAACTCTTCATTAATTTTTTATATTGTTCTCTTAGTCTCCATTACATTAATTTCTGCTCTGATCTTTATAATTTCCTCAATTGTACAAGCTTTTAGTTTGCATTGCTCTTCTATTATAGGAGCTTATGGTTAAGCATTAGGTTATTTGAGCTCACTCTGTTTTCCTAGTATGGGCATCTGCTACTATGGATTTCCCTTGTAGAACTGCTTTCACTGTGTCCCATATATTCCTGTATGTTGTATTGATATTATCATTTAACTGTACAAACTGTTTAATTTCCTCTGTGACCCATTGGTTGTTCAGCCAGGTGTTAGTTCATTTCCATGTGTTTCTGAAGTTCTTGCAATTTCTTAGGCTATTGATTTCCAGTTTAATTACACTATGGTCAGATAATATACAGGGGATAACTTCAATTCCTTTGCAATTACTTAAGCATGGTCTATGAGCTAGCATGTGGTCTATTTTGGAGAATGACCCATGTGCATCAGAAAAGAATGTGTACTCTGAGTTTGTGGGGTGGAACACCCTGTAGACATCTACTAAGTCTGTTCTAAAACTTGGTTCAGTTCTATTATTTCATTGTTGATGTTTTGTATAGATGATCTATCTATTTGTGTCAGTGGAGTATTGAGGTCCCCCATTAAAACTGTATAGTGCTTATTTTGTTTTTCATATCCATTAATATTTATTTTGTACAGTTTGGGGCATTAGTTTTTGATGCATATACATTTATGATTGTCATTTCTTCCTATTGTATTGTTACCTTTACAAGGATGTAGTGGCCTTCTTTGTCTCTCTTTGAAATCTATTCTGTCTTCAAATAAGATAGCTACCCCTACTCTTTTCTGGGCTCCTCTACCATAGAGTACTGTTTTCCACCCTTTCACTCTCAGTCTATGAATTTCTTTGTGGATTAGGTGGGTATCTTGTATACAGCATATTGTTGGATTTTGCTTCTTAATCCATTCTGTCAGTCTATTTCTTTTCATTGGTGAATTGTCACCATTAACATTGATAGTTATAACTGTTATATGTTGCCTTTCTGTTGTCATGTTATTTTCACTGTTGGTTCTTTTATTTTTTATTTTTCCCTCTGTCCCTTTAATTTCTTGCCTTGCCTGGCATATTTGCTCTCTTGGCCCTTATGGAGCTTTGGCCTTTATTTTCTTTTTCCAGGATATTGTTTAGGAGTGCTTGGAGTACTGGACTGATGGTCATGAAATTTCTCAGGTGTTCTTTGTCGTGGATGTATCTTATTCCCCCATCAATTTCAAAAGAGTGTTTTGCAGGATACATCAGTTTAGGTTGGAGGTTGTTTTCTTTTACAACTTGAAATACCTCACTCCAGACTTTCCTTGACCTGAGTGTGTGTGCTGAAAAGTCTGCTATGAGTCTGATGGGCTTTCCTTTGCATGTGATTTTTTTCTTTGCTCTAGCTGCTTGTAGTATTTTCTTCTTCTGTTGGGCTTCCAGGATCTTAATTATTAGATGTCTAGGTGTAGATTTTTTAGTCTACTTGGAGCCCTATATGCCTCACCTATCTGTATGTCTAATTCTTCCCCTCTGTTTGGGAAGTTTTCTGTCATTAATTCTGTGAACAGTTTTTTTTTAATGTCACTCTTACTTTCTCTTGCTGCTTCATGGATTCCTATCAGTCTTATATTATTCTTCTTTGCATCACCTAAGAGTTGTTGGATTGATTTCCCATGGTCCCTTACTGTTTTAAGAGATCTCTCTTTTCATGGTTACTGACTGTAATCCTATATTCTATATTTGAAAATCTATCTTTACATTCATTCATCCTGCTGCAAATACTTTCTATAGTTTGTTTTTGTTTTAGTTTTATTACTTTCTATAGTTTTTAATCTCCTGGATATGTTTGAATTGGTTTCATGGTTTCCATTTCTTTCCAATGTTGGGCATTGAAGGTTACTATTTCTTTCCTATGCTGGGCATTCATGGTTTCCATCATGGTCCTGGTCTCATATATTTGCTTTTTGTTTTTTGGTTTTTTTTAATATTTCTGTTCTAGAGTCTCTAAGCAAGTCTTTCATTCTTCTGTACCTCTGTGGTTATCTGGGAAATTACTTGCTTTGAATTTTTCTAGAGCCTTATTTGTTTGTTTGTTTTTTCCCCTGTGCTATCAGATCAGGTGTCCAGATGTTTGACTGTAAGACTTGTCAGACTTTTCCACCTCATATCCCCCACATTTACCTTTGGTGGGGTGGAAGTCTGTGTCTGTGTCCTCCTTAAAAAGCCTTCTCATTTCTATTTTTGTCATTGGTACTGTCCTTGGTTTCATTCCTGGGTTAATACTTTGATCTTCAAGATATAGCTGGTCTTTAGTTTTTGAGTCTCTAATGTCTCTGAGGCAAACTCATTTTCATGATACCAGAGAGGACAACTGATTAGATCAATCAGAACACCTCAGCCCAAGTGATACAATCAGCAACACAATAGCATGAAGCACAACTTAGAAAATGGAAATTTGTGATATTTATTGATTTATCAACTTTACCTGTGTGAATTAAATCAAAATCAAGGACCATTCAAAAATATGTTTATAGTGAATAAGCTCTTCCATATAGCAACTTTACCCTTCATGATGGGGATTTAGGAGTTGGGGAGGGAGAGATAGATAGGATAGAGAAAGTTTAGAAGTGAGTTCAGAGGACTCAGAAAGATCACACAGACTGTAGGGAGCTATTGAAGAGAAGAGGAGAAGACAGAACAAAATACAAAATATACCCAAGAACAGAACAAACTAACAGCAATAGGGAGGCTAAAGACTGTAATCATCTATATTTTTTTTTGCTTGCTTGCTTTTTCATTATGTAATTACTTTCTTTTGAAACTAATGGCAATTGAGAGAAGGAAAAAGAGAAGAAAATGAGAAAAAAGAAAATAAATTCGAATTAGGATAGGAATGGGAACAAAAACAGAGAGTAATGGGGATCAAGGTGGGAGAAAGACAGAGAGGGAGAGAGAGAAAAAAAGAAAAGAAGATAAAAAGGCAAAGAATTGAGAAAAGAAAAAGATAACTAAAATATTTTAAATGATTAAAGATAAGTGAAAAATATCACTTTGAAAATAAAAAAATACAAATAGAAATCTGGGGCCTCCTTCAGGGTATGACTCTGTTGACACAATAGACAGTGTGGGCAGGAGTGTTCAGGTGTAAACTAATTAGTCTCAGCAAGCCAGCAGCTGTCCCCTGAAGTTCAGGCTGATATCTGGCTGCAAGGCCCAAGTTGAGATCTCTGTCCTCCTGCTGGGTTGAACTCTGCAAGTTAATACTGCGGGCTCTTTCCCCTGAAGTTAGACCAGGTTCTGATGTGAGGTGCTGGTTCCTCCAACTTACCAGCTATGGTGGTGTGGTGTGCCTTAATCACAGATTTTCTTCACATTTCCTGTGGGCTTCATTTGTCATCTAGGAGCCTCTCAGAGGCCTTCTTTCTCTTGTTTGTGGGCAGGGAGGGGGTAGATATGAACACCTCTGTATTGTCACCCATGCGGCTGGGCTCCTCTGTGGCACAGAGTTAAAGGGGCATGACTGCTGAAGTGTGGCGAGGTGGCTGGGCTGCTTTGTGGCACCAGGTCAAAGGGCAATTTTTTTCCTTTGATAAAGTCTGGTTAATCAAATTTTCCTTCATGTTCTTATGTCATATTTTTTAAATGTTTCCAAAACCCAAGATTACTAAAATTTTAATCACTTTACTCTAAAATATTTTATTTTAGCTATATATCCATTTTAGTTAATTTTCATATATAATGTAATTTACAGGTTGAAGATCATTTTATTGAATATGGTCATCCAAATGTTCCTGCATTATTTGTTGGCACTCTTCACCTTTTCCCATTGAATTATTTTAGCATCCTCATCAAATATCAATTGACCACACATATGCAGTTCCACTTCAGGACACTTGTTTATGTTTCTTTGATCAGCACAGATGTATTTACTCCAATAATATGCAGTTTAATCATTACAGTTTAATAATAAATCTTGAAATCAGGTAGAACAATTCCTCCAATTTTGTGCTTTTTTTCCTAATGTTTTTGTATTCTAGATCCTTTTGATTTTTATGTATATTTTTATATTATTTTGTCAATTTCTATAATTAGTTTCCCATTATGTGCCAGATTTTTTTAACTGAGATTATGTTGATTCTATAAGCCAATTAGGTAGGAATTGACATTTTAAACATATTGACTCTTTTGCTGTATGAACATGGCATAGCTCTGCACTAACTTAAATCTGCAGTTTTTGTCAGCAATATTTTACTTAAATTTCACATATACAAATGCTATCAAATTTATTTCTAAGCAGTTCTTATTATTATCATTTTAAAAATTTATTTTATTTGATGCATACATGGAAAACAATTGATTTTTATAAACTAATATTTTAAATACTGAAAAATATATTAGTTTTAGTAGCTTTTTTGTATGCAAAGCAGATTTCTACTTTCTTGAATAGTGAGTTTTTCTTTGTCTCTGTGGTTAGACTCCAGGAATCATATTAAGAAAATAAGGGGGGTTTTTTTCAGCTGCCTGCC
>NW_022900914.1:20743403-20748105 GCF_012274545.1 Fukomys damarensis
GAGAGGGGAGGAGGGGGTGAAGAGAGGGCAGAGGTAAGGGGAAAAAAATGAGAATCAAGACTTGCCATGTAAAGGTACATGATCCCAACAATGAATGTAACTGTACTGTATCCCTAAATGTACCAATAAACTCAATAAAAAAAAAAAAAAAAAAAAAAAAAAAATAAAAAAAAAAAAAAAAAAAAAAAAAGAAAATAAAAAGGGGGAAAAAATAGAAAACAGAGGGAAATAGGGAACTAAAATATTTTCTGATGACTCAGAAAACTTCACTTCTTCAACTTGTCCTTATTTCAATTAGCCAATCCCATTCTTCCAAGAATCCTCACGTAGTACAATGACAAATGACAAATCTAAATTTTTTGAAGGATTAGCTGCAATCAATGGATACAACACATGTGAAAGAACTTTAAAACTTGATAAAAGTTACCACTTGTCTAGGTTTAAGAGTCCCTGTGATTATGCTGTTCGGTGTTTTACTATTAACATGTAATTCTTAAATGGCCAATTTAGTACATTTTCTTTATCAAGAATTTCATTAATCAATACTATACCACACCATGAAATTACAAAGGTTTTCATAAAAATATACCATGCTATTTCATTATTTTTATTTCCTATAAAAACAAGGTTTAAATAAGTTAAAAGGATATAATAATTACTTCCTTATGAAGTTCATACTTTCAACAAGAAAAATGAGGCTACTTAACTGAAACAGCAATTCTTGAAAAGTTTTACCTCTTAAAATTGCCTAACTGGGGTTCCTGACTTCTTTAAATCCAAGAAAACTCCCAAG
Source organism: Fukomys damarensis (assembly GCF_012274545.1). Taxonomy (NCBI): domain Eukaryota; kingdom Metazoa; phylum Chordata; class Mammalia; order Rodentia; family Bathyergidae; genus Fukomys; species Fukomys damarensis. The sequence goes on from NW_022900914.1 coordinate 20,744,197, forward strand.
AGATGGTAGACCATGCAAATCCTTTCCTGTTCTCAGACAAGTTCCATCAAACTCATGACCAGGCTTCAAGTCCAAACTGCATAATGTCTGTCAAAAGCCAAAGCTACTGCTTTGATTTAATTTGGTAAGTTCCCAACAGACAGGCCAAAGCATTACAAGTAATGATGGAAAGAGAAAGAAGAGTGAGGCCACAGGAATGGAGTTTTAGCAGACGTCTGTGTGTAGGTTCCTCTTTTAGAACTTTCTCTTTGTAGAAGTGAGAAGCGTGGCTGACTAAATAGCTGCTTCAGTGTTCTTGATAAGTAATTAATGATGAGAGAGAGGGAGATTTATGACAACTCTACAGGAAACAAGACTGATGTCAATGTACCAAAAATGTGAGTTGCCCTCAAGGGAGCTCATTTTGCATAGTGATTAAAGAAATATAGAGCTTCTTCATCCAATTGACTTAAACAATTTATATTAATCTTTGGTGATATAAGTGGAAGTTCTTGTTTTTAGCTGAGTTGAAGTGGTAATATTTCATAATTAACGAATAAATGGACAATCTCAACAGAGTCAGCTGGGCTGGGTGCTTCTCCTCCTGTAGTTGAATTAATGTGCTGCTCTGGGCCTCCAATGGCCAGTTTTCAACATCCCAAGCACTTTTGAAAGCAATTAATTCTGCTTCCATTTAAAGCCTTTTCTGAAAAAAATATTTTGATGATGAAAATAATAATATCCTTCAGTTCAGTAGCTTGAGTTGTTTCATCTTTAGCAAACTCCCTAGAGCCACTTTTCTCTCTAATTTGTTCTGTTTCATTCTTGTGGGAAACACAGGACAGAGGCATTTGAGTTTGTTCCAAAGATTCTAAGTAAGCTCTTCTTTTGATGGAATTGATTTGGAAACCACTTCTACTCACTAGAGAGGCCTTTACTGCATTTACTAGGAAGTGTTTCTAATGTGACCTCAAAAATGATTCTTTAAATTTTCCACAGTAGCAAAACAAATACAAATTCTCTAAATAACATTTTTTCCACTTTTGGAAGAGAAAACACAGCTCTATAACTTATCTTTTTTGTTAAGAGTTTTCTGTCTTGTCAAAAAAATCATAATTGCTATATAGGTCTATAGTTTTAAAAGAAAATCTAAGAAGCCATTCTGTCTGGACAGCTTCCAAAAGAAATTAAATGTCTCAAATGTGGAAAACAGCCAGCAGACCATAATTAAAATTTGAGAAAACACTTTAGGAAGATTTTTTTTCCAGGAAGTCTTTCATTTGAAACCTAGAATATATCACCTAATTAATGTTTAATGCTGGTAGACAAATGCAAGGGGGAAAGCAGCCAAACTTCAATGGCACTTCCCTGAAGAGAAATAGAAACTTCACAATCATTCAACATGAACCATTTAGGGTGCAATTTATTATATGTCCATCAATATTATGCTCTGTGTTCTGGGGAATAAAGCAGAATGAGAAGGCAGGAGCTTCGGTGCATTGAAAAGACAACAATCAAATGATTTAGATAGCTTATCTTTACTTTGGTATCTACCAACCTCAATCTGCCCTGAAAGTGAGACTTAATGAAGTGGAGTTTCAGTGAAAAGAAAGAATTTGCACTGACTTTTGAAGGATTGTTAGCGTCAGGACTGATGGAAGGGACAACAGGAGAGCATTTATGGAAGGGGGAACCCTAGGTTTACTCTCAGGGACATTAGTTTAGCATAGATTCTGCACGTTCATCGTGTAACAGTGGGAAGTTAGGCTGTGTCAAATACATTGAAACCAGAAGACATGTAGAGATGTTACGCAAGACACAGAAGCCTATTCAATTTTTTGAAGCAGAGAAATGGGGCAATAAAACTGACACTTAAGGATGATATGGGATAGAATTATAGTGGACACAGAATAGTAATTGTAACAACTTCATAGTAATCTAGGAATAAGGAATGCAAGCATAATTGGTGTTGTGGGTTTGAAACCAAAGAATTAAAGATAGAAATGAATGGTATGATATTGTAAAGATGAAGATGATTGTTGATCCAATGAGTATAGAGAATTAAGTAAAAGAATTACTTCAAGACGAGTTCATGGAATCTGTCCTCCATAGAGAGGAAAGGACAGTACTTTTTGAATAATCAAGAAAGTTATGTAAAGAGTCATTTTTAACAAGGATGTGGAACAATGTTAGTGCAGGAGGGATGTAGCTGAGGTGGTAGGAAAGAAAAGATGACATATACAATGGCTTTTCTTCTGTAACATTCATTTTGGGTTGACAGAAAGATGTTCAAAGGACGATACCTAAATGACAAAAAAAAATACAAGATAATACATCTTAATTCTTTTTATTCCCCTTCACTCCCCCTTCCTTCATCTATGGAACCTCTTTCCATTTGCAAAAGATCCATCTCCCTGTTTTATATTGCCTATCTTTTTTTATTACTATTTAAATTCTGGGTTTCCCATGTAAGAGAAGTTATACAATATTTAAACTGTGTGTCTGATTTATTTAAATTAACATTATAGCCTCAAGATACATGACATACCCCCTAAAATTAATGTAAACATGTACAGAAAACATGCAGTAATAATTTTTTTTGGAAAAAAACCAAAATATACAGGATAAGAGCACAAAGAACAGCACACTATTTTTGGAAACATGAAGCCAACCAGCTGCCATAGTAGGAATATTCTATCCCCCCTTTTTGTGGTTTTTCAATCTACTTGATAGTCCATCAATTAATCTTACCATTATGATATCTGCTTTGCCTACCATGTAGGGATGCTGACTAGTTCATATACAAACAAACTCATTTTCAAAGTAGTAAAGGGTTATATAAGTCTTTATGTTATCATTATGTTTTCTGATATCCTTCATTATTTTTCCAAAAAGCTACATATCCCCACTCCTTAACTGTGAGATACTTGAAATAATACTTACAGAGAGCAGTATAGATAAGGAGAAAGCATAATAGTGAATAAAACTGAGAAAAACTAAACCTAGTGATCAAAGTTAACATCAGTAATAGGTTATGCACACACTTGTGATATGAATCAATGAAAACTACATTTCATGTTTGCAATTATTCTCCCCCAAACACATAACCCACATAACCCCAGATTAAAAAAAAATCACAATTTCCCTATTCTTCAAAATTTCAAGGTCATCAAACACGAGGGGTCTAAGAAAGAGTCACAATAAAAAGAGCCTAAGAAGTCCATGAATTTGAAACGTAATATAGCATCTTGGATGGAATAATTGGAACAGACAAAAAGACATTAAGTAAAATCTAAGAAAATCTTACAAAGTATGAAATTTGGTTAATATCAATGTTTCAGAACCATGCAATTAATTCATATAAATTTGATATATATGAGCTGTTTAAAAGATCACATGTATGTTTGTTAAGGATTAGTACAGCAAATGACATGTTGCCATTAATCCCCCTCAAAATATTCTTCCTAACTTGAAACAAAATTATTCCATCATTCTAGCCAATTTCTGAAGCATTCTGGAATTCTTACTTCATGAATGTCTTTACAAGGTGTGGTCCTACAGAAAAGCAGACTCATAAAAAAATTATCATATATCCTCATCCACCTTATTCACTGGATGTGGTATTTTGTAACTTCTTGGTGTTCCTGAAAGTCAGAATGACCATGAAAAGTAAATCTTATGTGGATTTAGGACAATGGGATAAGGGTGTTGGAAGAAAGGAAGATTAATAACAATGTATCTTTTATTGTAAGAACTTTTAATTTTAAATATTCACTGTATCTGCTGATCACATCTTGTACTACTATAAGATATTAATAATAGAGGAAAGTAGATATGGGCAGTATGAAAACTCTCTGCACTATGCAACTTTTCATGAATTTTGAGATATTCTAAATCTTAAAATTAGTTAACTTTTTTTTTTTTTTTTTT
>NW_022900914.1:20748343-20798764 GCF_012274545.1 Fukomys damarensis
TTTTTTTTTTTTTTTTTTTTGTACCGGGGATTAAACTCGGGTCCTTGTGCTTGCAAGGCAGGCCACCGAGCCGCTGAGCTAAATCCCGAGCCTCAACATTTTTAAAATAAAAAGTATAAAAAAGCAGCAAAAAGATGGCAAAAGGAAAGAAGGCTTTGAATAAGTTGTGAAATTTATTTTTTAATTTCAATATAAAATAACTAAGGAATTTTATTCATGTTAACCAGCTTACAAATATTATCTACCTCTCAGGAACACCTCTAATACAAACCGTAAACTGTAGAGATTTAAAGCTCAATAAGGTAGATAATTGGATAATGTCCTCTGAAAAGAATGAAATGGAGATTTTAAATTAACTCTTTTAAAATAGTGTTTTTTTCTCTAAAAAGCCACTTTTTGTATAATCTGATAATGATTTATTATATCTTTATTTAAATAATATTTATATAGCAAGTGCCTTCATGAGTTTATTCTTCTATAAGGCTGAAGAGGAATAGGAAAGATGTTTTTCAAATCTAAAACAATTTGCAATTAAAATTTTACCATTTTATCCAGTCTCCAACTGATGGGCAATTGGGCTGTTTCCAAGTTTAGCTATTAGAAGCTGTGCCGCTATAAACATGGGTGCACATGAGTCACTGCGGTATGATTCTTTTAATTCTTTTGAAAAGATGCCCAGCAGAGGAATGGCTGGGTCAAATGGAACCTCTAGTCCCAGCTCTTTGAGGTATCTCCATATTGATTTCCATAGTGGTTGCACCAGTCTGCACTTTCACCAACAATGGTGAAAGTTTCTCCCCACAGCCCAGACAGCATTTGTTATTGGTTGATTTCTTGATAGCAGCCGTTCTTTCTGGGGTAAAATAGAATCTCAGTATTGTTTTCATCTGCATCTCTGTAATGACTAGTGATGTTGAACATTTTTTCATCTATTTATTTGCTGCTTTTACTTTTTTGTCTGTGAAATGTCTGTTCATTTCAGGTGCCCATTTTTGAATTTGGTCTTTATATTTGGGGGAGCTGATTTTTTTTTAGTTCTTTATGTATTCTAGATAATAGTCCTTTGTCTGAGGAGCAGCTGAGAAAAAAATTTTCCCACACTGTAGGTTATCTCTTGGTTTTTCTATAAAATGGAGTACTACTCAGCCATAAAGAATGAGAAACTAGAGTCATCCATAGGAAAAGGGATACATTTTGAGGATATACTCCTAAGTGAAATAAATAAGTCACCCATGTGTAAATACCGAATAGTTTCTCTGGTGTGGAAAACTATAATAGTACATAAGATCCTAATGGGATAATTGACCATGTGAAATAGGAAGAAAAGGGCTAAAGATGTAGGGAAATGGGTAAGGGTAGGGGAAAAGAATTAAGGGAAAAGAAAAAATATGAAGAAAGGACAAAATGGAAACAAAGACTTTGTAAATAGGGGAGGGGATAAAGAGAAAGCTGTGGTATGGGGAACAAATGAGAACCAAGATCTTTCATGTAAAAGCGCAAGGTCCCAATGATAAATGTAGCTGTACTGTATACTTTAAAAATGCCAATAAACTCAATGAAAAAAATTTACCATTTTTACATTCCTTTGGATTGAAAAATCTATTTGTACTTAGCCTATTATTCTGACTATAAATAATCATATTTTAATTATTAAAAATGATGTTTGAGCAATTTATAGATGTTAATCCCAATACTTAAATAATCCACCAAAATATTACTATTTCTCTTCTAATACTCTTTGTTTCAAATTAGACTATATAAAACTCATTACTTATACACAATCATCCACTTGAAAGTGTAGTTTGACTTTTGCCTCCTGAAACCTCAGGGTCTTGCTAAGAAAATGGAAGCAACTGCAAAGCCTGAAGGAGCATATTTTTTGTCCTCTGAAGTTTGCAGCTGAGGCTAGGAGCCTGCAAATTAGGAATCTTCAGCTCCAATCCCAGACCAGTGTTCAGGAGAAGGGTTCATTGAGTTTAAAATAAAAATTAACAGGAACAAGGGGAAAAATTAGAACCAAGACCTGTCATGTAACGATACAAGATCCCAATAATATGTAACTGTACTGTATACCTACAATGTACCAATAAACTCAAGGAGGAAAAAAATAAAATAAAATAAAAATTAAGCAATATGCAGTTTTCCTCCAAACAGAATGAAACTGACTGTTGAATAAACAAGCAGAGGGTGAGAAGCCCAGGTGAAGGAGACATTATTAAAAGCCCTGTAACCTAGTTCTTGAGCAACACTGTTTCCCAAGCTCTTTGGAGAACTCCCCAAATTCTCGTAATAATCGTAGATTAATGAATTTGTAAGACATTTTAGTGATCATGTATTCTGTTTTCTTCATTTACAAATAATAAAATTGAGGCATAGAAAAATCAGGCTTTCTACCCAAGGACGTAGAGCTGAGGGTGAGATCTGTAGCTCCGCAATTTCCATCCACACATTAGCTTTGCCTCTGCTTTCCACAGTTGTCTCTCTGGAAGACGGTAAATTGTCTTTGGAAGTGGATTATCCCATGACAAACTCTGAAGCACTGTGTAAAGGTTCATAATCCACACTCACATACTGCAGACACAATGAATTACTTAGTCTAAAAAGGTAATTTATCTTAAACTGAATTTTCTGTGACTATCTGATACCATTTAAGAAATATTATGTATTCCCACCTTGAGGAACATCACGGGAAAACTCTGCCTTTTTTTGCTCAAAATTATGAAAAAGACCCAATCACTGCCATTATGACATAATTTCCAACCTTGCCCTCTTTCCAGGCATCTCTTATTCTTCTGATTTGCAATTACCACAATATTTGAATTGTCTAACTGGTGGTTGTAAGTCTTAAACATGGATGGATACATAAAAAGAACTGCATGTTCGATTCCATTGGGTGTGGGGGGAGGGATTAAACACGAGGTCCCCGGAAAAATAATCAATAAGAAATTTGTAATGTACAAAATACATTTCTACTTCCCCAAGTGAAGGTCACTGCTATGACTAGCTAATAAGATCAACAACAACTACTCTTGAATGAAATTTCAAGATTGTCACATTTTATGCAGTCCAAGAATCTCACAAATGAAATATAAACTCATGGTCTGTTGATGAATACCAGCCAACACTATAAAAAATGAATAGAAGGAAGAAAATCAGACACGCTAGAAAATATCAGCGCGTAACACTATGTAACTATGTCAATATATGTATTGTCTTGGTGTTAAATTTATTTGTGCCGGGGTAAAAATGTTTGGAAAACATTGATTGATAACATCATTGAGGTAGGAAATTTAAATATTTTAAAATATGTGTACAGTTGAAATTACTGTCAAAAAGAATAAGCATTAAGGTCTGCAGATATAGCTCAGTGGCCAAACATGTGCCGAGTATGTGCAAGGCCCTAGGTTCCATCCCCAGCAATACACACACACATACATGCATACAACACACGCATGCATCATAAACACACACAAATCATAAGCCCTGAATTCTTTCCATGGAAAGGAACACTACTCTTTGACCTAAGGAAGAGACTTTTGCACTATATTACATCTAGCTGCATAATACATTATTTAAACAATATACCATGAAAACAGGTATAGAAGAGATAATAAATGGGTTATGTTTCACAGTGTGCACGAAGAAGCAATACACCAGGAGGACTGAGACAGCAATCTGGAGTATCTTAATTATCAAAACCCCTACGAGGGACCAGACTAACTAGAAAAAAATGTCTTATTGAAGATAAAAGTTGAACTGAAGCAGGGAATTCAGAAAATGCCAGATCTAGTTTTCATTGTCTGGTCAAGTTCAAGCAAAGCATTTAGGATTCATGACTGAGATCTTAACTTAAGGATAAACTCTAAATTAATAAGTGTTTGAAGTTAAAAAAAAAAAAGAAAGAAAGAAAGGGAATTATGCACCATATCAGCATAATCCTGAAAATGAGAAGATTTTTAAATCAAAATTGCAAAAACAACATGTGGCGCCAGAGAAACTCAAGCCAAAAACTTAAAAACAAGTGAATTAAATAAAGGGAAACTTTGGAGGAATTTAGTGACCAGGAAGGAGACAAGTTGTTTATGAAAGTGAAGAGAGCCAACAAGTAAGTATCCATTCCTTAATTCCAAGCATTTCTTAATGTACTGCTTGTCTCAAAAAATTTAATGTCCTTGCTGCAAAACCAGAATTCTTAACGCTTAAATTCTATTTTTAAAATGAGGCGTGAAAAAATTAGCAAAACTTTGAGTAAAACCTCTCATTTCCATCTACAAGATTCTAATCAAAAATAGAAACAAATAACATGTTTCTTGATATAGGCATACTAACAACAAAACAAGAACAAAACCAGTAGCATGAAATAGAGGGAGAAAGCAAAAATGTAACAGATAAATTACTAAAGCAAGAATAAAAGTTGCTGACAGCTAATAGTGGACCGCAATAGTCCTTATAAACTTTACCATGGCTCAGTTCAAATACTAATATTCATAAGGGCAACATATCTCTTTAAAAAACTGGTTTTATTGGAGTAACTAGCCTGTCTTAATTATGTAACATATATATTATATGCATTAACTTATTTAATTCTTCTGAAAGTTTACTCCTCTTCATATTTGCTTTATCACTTATTTACAAACAAAGAATTGATGCTTAGAGTTGATAAGTAGTTTAACCATGACTCTCGGATTAAGAGATGGAAATAGTATTTGAACTTGAGTGTTTGACCAAAGTGTATTTAACTGCTTCTCTAATTCTAAAACTCTTGGAGAAAATTTAGTACTACACATTAGAAATGTCACACATCACACTTAACTTTATTGGGGGTTGTCATCTATCTAGGTTATAACACAAATTAATTTTGGAGATTATTTGCAGTTCAAGGTTGGTGATGCTATGGCAACTAAAAGGGATCACTCTTTGTATGGAGCAATGGTTGGGAAAATATAGAACATTTGGGACTTACCTCAAGTGTGAAGGGCATATGTGAACAGATGTGGAGCAAGAAACGTAAATTCCCACAGAGAATGCAAAGGCAATGTGGAAGTCAAGAAAGGAGATGGGCTGGAATTTAGCTCAGTAGTTCCGCTACCTGCCTCGCAAGCACAAAGACCCAAGTTCCTTCCCTAGAGACAAAAAAAAAAAAAAAAAAAAAAAAAAAGGGAGAGCCACATCTCAGAGGAAAATGATCAGCATTTCATGGAGGAAGAACATGAAAAAGCTTGTTTTGTATGGATAAATACAAACAGAGAACACGAACCACACATTTAGAGAGATAGAGAGGAACATGTGACAGACCCTTGAAATTAGATTTGGAAATGTTGGTATCAGCTTATAAATAATGGAAAAGTAATAAAATTGTACATGAGAACATTTGGTGCCTTTAACACAACTTCTTCCAAATCCCCAAATTCAAATGTGTACAAAATTTTTATGTTATTAAAATAGCACAAAATTTCCCTTTTTATTGATTAAAAAACATCCCTTGCAAATAACAGGTCGGAGGGCAAATGTGCATCTGAGGTGGATTCAGTTTTGATAAAATCTGTGTGGCAGGAAAAATATAAACCATCTAGGTTCATGATAGTATTCTCTTTTTTATGCAGATTTTTTAATTTATAGGCTTATAGTACATAACGTTTACATTTCTCTTGGGAAGTCTGTATATGAGCAGAATACATTTTGACTCCTTGTTCATCCCATTAACACTCCTTCCTGACCCCCTTTCTTTGCTAAGATAGACTTCTGGCACAGGTATTTTTGAACTCCAAGAAAAAACAGGGCCTATTGACCTCAATCCATAATAGCTCCTTAGATGCCAGGAGTAAAACAAAGTCTATTTCCTTCGGTCCTGATCCAGAATGCTGACATAAATTCTTGATGTAGATGCACATTCTTCAAATACTGCAAACCATCAACCTGCCTTGGAGGTCCATAATGATTGCCCAATTATTAGCTCAAAATTTGTTTTAAGTGTCTTTGATATCAGGGTATGCTATAACCTTGCTATGGTTTCACTGGAACAAAATTCTTTGGAGCATTTCCTCCAGAGGGACAGTTGCCGGAATAAAAATAACCTGGTAATATTCACTTTATGCCATCATATTATTTAGTGGCAAAATATTTAGTGGCAAAAACTGAGATGAGGGTAAAAGGATTTCATTTATATATCTACTCAAAAGGGAAAAAAATTTAGATCTCTTAATCAAGAGCTTTTTGTATCACTATTCTTAAGTACAATGTAGCGTGGAGGGGTTGGAGGGAGGGTAGGGAAATGGGGAAAAAATAAGAACCAGGATACATCATGTAAAGGTACAAATACTCAATAAAGAATGTCATCATATTGTTATTACCTAAAATGTACCAATAAACATAATTTAAAAATAAAGTACAATGTAAATATTTGAATTATTAATATTTTAAAACTGACAGTATTTAAAACTAGAACACAGATTTCCATCCATTCACTTAAATACCAGGAAGGCACCTATTACTAATATGATACTGTTTGACACTGGTTAGACAACTATGAACAAAACACCAAAGACAAACAAGGCACAATTAACATTGATTCTTTATAAAAAGAAGATACTTGGGCCAGGGATTTAGCTCGGTGGTGCCTCCGTCTGCTGAGTTTGATCCCCAGTACAAAAAAAACAAAGTCACACATGTAAATACCAAATAGTTTATCTGGTGTAAAAAACTAATTGTACACAAGATCCTAATGGCATGACTGACAATGTGAAATGGGAAGAAAGGGGCTTAAGGTGTAGGGAAAGTGGGAAGAGTAGGGGAAAGGAAATAAAAGAAAAAATATATGAGACAATAAAGAAATGGAAATAAAGTATTTGTAAATAGGGAAGGGTGGAGGGGGTGAAGGGAGGGCAGGGGTAAGGGGAAAAACTGAGAATCAAGACCTGTCATGTGAAGGTACAAGATCCCAGTGATGAATGTAACTGTACTATATACCTAAAATGTACCAATAAACTCAATGGGGAAAATAATAGTTCTTGGCTAGATTGATCAAGAAAGTTATAAAACAAATCACCAATATCAAGACTCAAACACATTAAAAATAAATAAATATAATGAACAACTTCAATATACTCAATAATTTAGTTAAAATGGGAAAAATCTTTAGGAACACAATTTATCAAGCTGCCACACAATGAAGCATAAAATATTAATAACTATATCTATCAGACAAATTTTATTTGTTGCAAAATTATCCACAGCAGCATTATCATCTCATATATTTGCTGGTAAATTTTATCACATTTAGCCCTAATCCTAAGGAAGAAATAACATTCTTATTTGAACATTTTCTGATGATAGAAGGAAAATATATTTCTCAAAATATTTTATTAATGTCATCATGATTCTGTCATCGAAATGAAAGATCATTACCAAAAAAAGATTATAGTTCAAATATTTCATAAATATAAAAGTATAGATCATTAACAAAATATCAGAAACATTAATTCATCAATTTATGAAAAGGTAAATCATCACAAATAAGTGGTATGTATTCCACAATTGTTAATATTCAAAAGTTCCTTGCAATTCCCTATATTAACAGATTAAAAGAGAAAGCACATATGATCGTTTCAAAGGTTCAAGAAATGCCCTTAAGAAAGTTTAATACCAGTTTTTGATTAAGTATATAAATTAGAAAGTGAATTTGATAAAAGGCATCTATGAAAATTGCCAACTAATATCACATTAAAGGTGAAATACTGACACATCACTCAAGTTGAGAACAAGGGAAGAATATCTACTACTTTCACCACTCTATTCCACATAGTACTGAATGTCCTAATCAATGTAAGACACAATAAAGAAATAAAGCCATAATGTTTCTTTTTTAAAATTGAGTTTATTGGTACATTTTAGGTATAAAGTACAGTTACATTCATTATGGGATCTTGTACCTTTACATGACAGGTCTTGGTTCTCATTTTTTCCCCTTGTCCCTGCCCTCCCTTCACCCCCTCCTCCCCTCCCCATTTACAAACACTTTATTTCCATTTTTTCATTTTCTCATATTTTTTTCTTTTCCCTTATTACCTTTCCTCTACCCTTCCCATTTTCCCTACACCTTTAGCCCTTTTCTTCCTATTTCACATGGTCAATTATCTCATTAGGATCTTATGTACTATTATAGTTTTTCACACCAGAGAAATTATTCGGTATTTACACATGTGTGACTTATTTATTTCACTTAGGAGTATATCCTCAATATGTATCCATTTTCCTATGAATGAATCTAATTTCTCATTCTTTATGGCTGAGTATAGTCCATTTTATAGAAAAACCACATCTTTATCCAGTCTCAAATGATGAGCAAATGGGCTTTTTCCAAGTTTTAGCTATTACAAAGTGTGCCGCTATAAACATGGGTGCACATAGATCACTGTGATATGATTATTTTAATTTTTTTGGAAAGATACCCAGCAGAGGGATGGCTGGGTCAAATGGAACCTCTAGTCCCAGCTCTTTGAGGTATCTCCATATTGACTTCCACAGTGGTTGCACCAGTCTGCACTCCCACCAACAATTGAGAAGGGTTCCTTTCACCCCACAACTCTGCCAACATTTGCTATTGTGTGAACCATAATGTTTCTAATGCAAAAAGTATCGCCATATAAAATGTTTGTTTAGACAGTATTAAGGAATCTACTAAAATACAACTAGAATTGTATTAAATTGTGCTTCCAGAAATAGTTACAGCACTATTTCTGGCACCATATGCTTTTTCAGAAATTTACCAGCCCCCATTTTCATATGGATTCCTGTCTCAATTTCCTTAATGCTGGACAACTTTGCTAGGGCACGTAGGTGATAAATCTGCTACCGTGTACATTTCCTCTCTTTTCTCCTGTTTTCCACAATGTGAGAAATTCAAGCAGCCAGATAAAAATGCTGTGTCTAAGTGTCCTAACACAACCATAGTTGCATGCCCCGTCTACAGCCAACACTGAGCAAACACAAGAATGAGTGACCTTGCAGGTTCCTCTACCTGATAGTCTTTGAGTTGGGCTGACATGTGTTGCACACAGAGAGCTCTGTTCAAATAGGAGATGCAATACAAAGTAATTGTTCTCACTGTGCTGCCACTAAATTGAAAATTTATTTTCTTGCTTTTAAGCAGTGGATAATCAGAACAAGAACTAACAGGTGATTTTAGAATAGAAATAAGAAAGATAATATTCAAAAATCAAATAGATTTTGGTAGACTTTAATAGTACATGCACTACAATGTGTGTAGATAAAATTTGAAATAATTAATTTACCATACTATCCAAAAAGATATAAATAAAATCTTCAGGAATAATTTTAACAAAAGAAAAATGGAGAATCTTTGTACTGTCTTGGTTAACTGAGGCTGCCGCACTATAATATTACAAGCTGGGTATCATAAAAAACTATTTATTTTCTCACAGTTCTGGAGGTAGGAAAGTCTGAGATCAAAGTGTCAGTTCAGGCACTGAAGGTCCTCGTCCTGAATTACAGAAGACCACCTTCTCCAACCTTTCATCATGGGTGAGGAATCTGACATATACCTTATTACCTTCCCAAAACCTCATCTTCAAATATCATTTAACATAAGGATTTTGGTGAGGTTAAAAACAAAAGAATTAAAGGAATCATACCACAATGATATATGTGCACCCATGTTTATAGCGGCACAGTTTGCAATAGCTAAATCTTGAAAACAGCCCTTTTGGCCCATCAGTTAGAAATTCAATAAAGAAGCTGTGGTTTTTCTATAAAATGGACTATACTCAGCCATAAAGAATGAGAAATTAGATTCATTCGTAGGAAAATGGATACATATTGAGGATATATTCCTAAGTGAATTAAGTCACACATGTGTAAATACCAAATAGTTTCTCTGGTGTGAAAAAGTATAATAGTACATAAGATCCTAATGAGATAATTGACCATTTGAAATAAGAAGAAAAGGGCTTAAAGGTGTAGTGTTTGTAAACAAGGGGAGGGGGGGAGGGGGTGAAGGGAGGGCAGGGACAAAGGGAAAAAAATGAATACCAAGATCTGTCATGTAAATGTACAAGATCCCAATAATGAATGTAATTGTACTGTATACCTAAAATGTACCAATAAACTCAATAAAAGAAAACAAACAAACAAACGAACATTCAGTCCAAGGAGACCCTGGACTTAGCTCAGTGGTTCTGCCACCTCCTCTGCAAGTGTAAGGTCCTGAGTTTGATCCCTAGTACAAAAGAAAAAAAAAAATCAGTCCATGGCACACTAAAAGTTTTAAAAGTTAATAAAGAAAAATAAAAGAAGTCATATGTAATGTTCATAGATTAAAAAATCTCTTTTATCAATTCTCTCCATACTTATCTATGTATTTATTGCACTCTAAATCAATATATCATCAGAATTTTTGTAGGAATTAATATTGGACTTGAGAATTTATATGGAAATGCAAACGTCATAGAATAGAAAAATTTAACTTGAAAAGAACCAAACTGTAGTACTTACAAAGTAATAAATGTAAAATTATCATACAATTAAGGCAGTAGTCTAAATATAAAAAAAGGAATAGCAATGAAACAAAATAAGAGCCCAGAAGTGGACTCGCTTAGTCACTTAATTTCTGACAAAAGTTCCAAAACAATCCAACAGGGAAGAGAAAGACTTTTTAATAAAAGTTGTTGCACAGCACATTATTCATATAGGAAAATATGCACCAAGCCCTGCCTCACAACATGCACAAAAATAATCTGAATTGGATCACAGACATAAACAAAAAAGCTATGCTAATTTTCAGAATATGTGAAGAAAATATTCATTATTTCAATGTCCCTTAAATAGGTCACAGGACAGAATTGTTTTCTAAAAAATTAAAGCAATTAATTATACCTCCTCAAAATAACAACTTCTCAAAACTAACCATTAGGAAATGAATCAGAAAGCTATGCATGGGAGAAAATATCCACAAAACATTTTTCTGACAAAGAATTCAACTTCACAATGTATAAAGAATTTCTACAACTCAGTAATTAAACTGGCAAGACAAGTTACTGACCAATTACGCATGACACAGTGTTCAATATCATTAATCATTAGGAAATTTAAGCCAGAACCATAATAAAATGTCAATACATATCCCCAGCGCGACTAAGACTAAAGACTCACAAGCACAAAAATTGACTAAGATGTAGAACAACAGGATGGTGCATATAATATGTGTGATAATGTAAAGTACAATCGTTTAAAAAATTTGACAATTTGACGGTTTCTTAGAACTTACACCTTACATAACATATTCACATGGTACTTGATTGTACACCTACTCTATGACCCAGTGATTCCACTTCTAGGAGCTTATGAATTACAAATGAAAGTGTATGTGTACAAAATTGTATAAGAATTTCAATAGAAATTTATTCATAATATCTCCAAATCAGAAAGAGTCTGTTATTAGAAAAATGGCCAATGATATTGTCATATAGTCATGTAATGTTCAGTTATTGGTAACTAAAAGGAGCAAAGTGCTAATATGTACATAATGAATAGATTTTAAAATCAAATGTTAACTTTAAAAGGGACTTACACAAATGTTATGCTGTATAAATAGATTTATATAAAGTTCTAAAATAGGTAAAATTAATATATGCCAGAAATACCTAAGAACTGTGACTTCTTCTAGAGTAGTAAGGACCAGGATTGTCCAGGCAGAAGCATTAGACTGCTTCTTGGATGATGGTATCTTGATAGAAGTTGGGTTACATAAATACATTCACTTTTCAAGACTTATGAAATAGTGCAAGTAAATACATTTTTAAACATTTCTTTATATGTGTGCTATATTTAAAAGATATTAATATATATTTGTATATATATTTGTAAATATATATTTGTATATATATTGAACTCTAGCTAAGGATATACATACTGAGAGGTTTAGTGTACTGATGTCTGCAAATAATTATGAATTTCATTTAAAAACAAAATGATGGATAAGTAGATAGGTACACTCCTATGTACAAAAGCAAACCTAGCAAAATATTAATTGTAGAATCCTAGTTTCGGGCTTATGTTCACTAAATCAATCTTTCAAATATTCCAGATGTTTCAAGTTTTCAGAACTAAATTCTAGGAAAATTTACTATTATGAAAAGTCTATAAAGGAGTTAAGAATGAGATTTTATGGGTATATGAATAAATTATAATTTAAGAGTTAATATTTCCATTCTTATTGAGCCTGGGATACAAAATAAATAGCTTTTGGAAGCAGTTGTAATCTAATTACATTCAATGATTTCTATATTCCAAGGTCTTTTCATTCTCTGTGAAGTGCTGTCTCTAACGTACACGAACTCTGGGTCAGTTCTACTCACTTCCTAGGCATTCCTGAGGTGCTATGTGCATAACACTCACCACTCCTATCTCCTACTTCTTTAGTCCCAGTCACCTAAAATACCATAAGGGTAGGATTCAGGGATGGCTGTTCTTTGTAATCCCAGTTCCTAGGACAATGGTTATACATAGCAGGCAATAAACACATATATATTGAATTATGTGTGCTAAATATTAAAAGAAAATAGTGTCTCATATAAAAAAGTATAGATATTCAAAGCAAAGTTTTCATTTTATCTCAGAAATTCCTAGGCTGCTTAAGAAAAGTTTATCCAAACAAACCGATACCCTGATTCTATAAAATAATGTAGAGAATTCTCCTTTAAGAGCCTTTTTCTCAGAGAAGTTAAATGTTCAAACTGGGTAATTTCCAAGTTTTATAAGATCCAACCCAAATTATTGCTTTCAATTTACTCCCTAACTTTCTGCCTAATTTTTTTTTATGACCTCCTCCTCTATGAAGTAAAAGTATAGCACAAATTTTAGTCACAAAGTTAGATGTGGTGTTAGTATAATTCTGATTACAAAAAAATGAAAAGGCCCAAAAGGAGTAAACAAATAAAACCAACAGTGAAAATGTGGTGGTTTTCAGCATCATTGAACTAAGGAAAATCAGTATATAGTATTAAAAAACTGTGTTCCTTTGCATCATATTCACAGCATGAAGTTTAGAAAACCAACTGCAGGAAGTCTACCTTGGGAAACTTATGAAAAGAAATGCCTCTTCAGGAGAGGAGACAGTTGTTAACAAAAGCAAATAAATTCTTCACTGCAATAACCCCATGGAAAGATTGATGTTGGAAGCAGACATATGGCTCACAGGGGAGGAGTAATGAGATAAGACACATGCTGTTGGAACGAGTGATATACTAATTAGATTTCAGCAATGTGGTTCATAGCATATTTACATGGAGATTATTTTAAAATATACAAAAGAAACAAAACAGAGGAACAGGTAAATGATTTCCAGCCATGATCATAATAAAGTCAGGATGATGGAGTTAAAATAAGGTTTTTATAACCCTTTTTTTGGCAAATAAAAGCAATTTTTATGTAATATTAAAATCTTACCAGAGTAGTAGAGACACTGATGAATATAGTGGCAGCAGCTTATCACTTCATCAGATGCTCTTCTCATAATCTTTCATGAAGATAGAATTGCACTGAGGAACCACCACACTAAGTATATATGCAATCCTTTAATTCTCCATTACAATTATCTGAAATCATCATATCCTAGAAAATAAGACTGAGAGACTAAATGACTTGGCTCAGAACACATACCTATAAGAAACAGAACCAGTGTTCAAACCTAGCATGTCTGACTGCAATGACCATGTTTCTAATCATGTGTAATGTGCTACATTTTGTTTTCTGAGTACTAAGTAAGCCATATGCAACGTGGAACATTCATTGCAAGGAAATAAAACCAATATGTGCAAATGTTTTATGATACATTTGTTTTGCAGTGTTTTGCAGACACAGCTTTCCTTACGGCCTTGACCATTAACTGCAGCTCTTAAACTAGGTTAGGTAATCGTGTTGAGACCTTGCATTATACTGTGAACTTAAAAATATTATACTCAAGGAGGCTTCTCTACTCTTGGCCATCTTTTGATGTCCCCTTATTTGAAATGCCATGAAACCACTTTAATTTTTATAGTTTTAAATTAAACCACTAATGCTGGCTCTTACAACACTTAGATATAAAGGAAATGCTTGAGGATTGAGGAAATAAATGATTAAACTCTGAAATTATTTGTGAATAACACTCCACACTGTAAATGCCACAGCATTTAGAAAGCATACTGACGAGCAGAGCTCTTAGAAAATTGTTTTTAGAACAATTCGAGTGGCTATATATTTATACCTGATGAAAATAACTTAGTCTAGCTTCTGTCCGTTATATTAATAAAACACTAAATCATATGTTATGAATTATAAGATCTCTTCCGTTTTCTCTAACTATACAACTTGAAATTTTATTTCTACCTAGAATAACATTATGCAATGTAAAATTAATGAGCTTATGTGATGATAAAATGTTAAAAAGTACTGTATTGGTTGAAAAATCAATTCATATAATTTCAACGATTATTGAAAGAAAATGAATTCATTGGCAGTACACATATGAGAACTATAGACAACTATCTTTTGATAGAATTTATTAATTTTGAATTTGGTAGCAGTATAACTAAGTCAAAGTAAAGTGAGTGAGGACCTGTTCTACTTTTAAACTGCCAAATCCTGATAGAAACAAACATTTGTAATAAATTTCTATTACTTAGTACTGTCCACATACCAAGAACGATCTCACTTTTCCTATTCTGTTTTATTTAGAAATCCAAAAGAGACATTTTATAAAGCAGAATTAGGTCCAAGATTACTTAAATGGGAAAAAATCTCTCAAAGTAGAAGAATGTGCAGTGAACAGTTCTATCTTTAAGCCATCTGTCTGAAAAGCTGAAAGAAACCTAGGGGAGAGAGAAAACAGAAAAAGAACTCCTTGGGAGTAGATTCAAGTATAGCTGAAGGGAAGATATCAGGCTCCTGCTGGTGAAGCCAATCATAAAGTCAAGCAAGCCTTGTAACAAGGTGAACTTGAGACCTAGAGAATAACACATAAACTAAAACTCAGGTTGCAGAGAAAAACACAAGTTCTCTATTCCTGTAAATATTAAGAATAAAGTATTGGCTAATTTGAAAGACATTCAGCAAAACAAACTTTAATTTTATAAAAACTGTGTAACCTAACAGTACAGTATACACCTGATTAACCTAACAGTATACAGAAAATGTAAGTTCAAAGGGAACTTCTGTCCCCACAAATGTTGGCTTCCAAACTTTAAAGTCACTTTCTCTTTTGATAAAATTAAAATAAAACAAACACCTCCAACTTCTGAGCTGGATTTTCTTCTCTGGATCCCACATATGTATGATATATACCTGGTTTATCTTACCTATGTATGAATATTTCTTAAAGACTGTTCGTATGCTTCAAAAATTGATAGCCCTGTACACAAATAACAGACTTACTGAGAGAAATGAGACAAATAATTCCTTTCACAATAGCAGCCCAAAACTGAAATATCTAGAAATCAATCTAATGAAGGAAGCAATGCGTGCCAGATACCATACTACATGGTGGAAAAATGAGTTTAGCTGTCAGATCAGCTGCAAAACAAGCTTCTTCCAACACTCTTCCTATTTCCATGGCCTATTTTCTATATATCTTAAGTGAAACAAATAAGTCACACATGTGTAAATACCGAATAGTCTCGCTGGTATGAAAAACTATAATAGTACACAAGATCCTAAAAGGGCTAAAGGTGTATATTACCGATTTTCTAAGTTGGTCTGCATCAGTAAAAACTGTCTTAAATAAATAAATAGATAAATAGAACAGATCTGGCAGTAAATCCTGTCCACAAAGCTCAAAACAAGCAGGCATTTAGGAAACGAAATGCTTTTTTTTTTCTTGTGAGACTTCTCCAACTGCAGACAAAGTCAGCCCATTTGTTCCTGAGCTAAGGATACAGTTGCCTGAGCTGACTAATTTGACTTTGAGAGAATGAGTGTTTCTATTCGTGTACGGATTTCCAGGCAGCTATTTACAGAGGAGCCGGCTAAGTCAAAGGCGTCAGAGAAAGTGCTGGGATGAGAGGTGGGACTGCAGATAGTGTGGGCCTTCTCTCAAGAGCATGTGCCATATGCCAAAAAGTGATCAAAAGTGCCAAGTGTCTTCAGCGATGGAGTACACAGGATTCATTGGAACACACACAAACCAAAGATGGGTGCGTGTATTTGAGTATAAATAAAACTCCCTGTTTTGTTTGTGACTATGCTAACTCAGCATGTCTCTCTAAATTGTTGTTCTCTCTTCAGTAGTGGGCTGTCATTTAACCTGACATCTCAAAGTCAAGGTAGAAACAGGAGAGTGTGACTTTCCATGCTGAGTAGGTACAGGCAGAGCACATGAGGAGCTTGTTTCAGCATGCTATGAAATGCAAGAAACTGCTGACGGAACACAGCAGAGGAGATGGTTTGATGCAGTGGATATAGCAGCCTTTTAAGACGAGGTGGTCTACTGCACTGAGGGCTTCAGCCTTCATAACCTGTGTCTTAGAATTCTTATCTGTAAGTCAAAGGAGAACGCTAGCTTCTCAAATTCGATTAGCCAGACGGACTGCAGATGCTTAGAAAACCTTAGCTCAATAAGCAAATAAATAATAATTTTGCTTGTGAATGTTACTGTAATACATTATTTCTTCTCAGTTCCTTTTCTGGGGTGGCTACATATGCCTAAGATATTCATTGTTAGCTCTTTGCTAGGCAAAGCTTCAGTCCCGGGAAACCGAGGTGGTTTGTTCACGCTACTGGCTCTCATCTCCCTCTTTCCACCTGTATACTTCAGATCCATCTGGGCCCTGGGCCCTTCCTTGAGCTCAATGCAGATATTTAGAACTGAACTTGTGGCTTTAAAAGTGGCTGAAAAATTTGGAAATATGTTTCTTCGGGTGACTCATTTTCCTCCAAAATAAACTTAAAATAAACATGAAATCTTTCATGTCTTTCTCTAGTCGTATGGCAAGTACATGAATGACCTGCAAATAAAAAAGTCCTCTTATTTGCCAAATCCAACATCTGCCTGAGTAAAATATGAGGTGATAAAAACTCCGAACATAAGGCTTCAGGAGATTCTTGGATACAAAACTAAACAGGTGTGAACACAGAATCCAACCTGAAAGGAACTGTGAAGATTTGGTCAATACCAGAAGGACCTCTGGGTAGGAGGGATAACAAGCCTCAAGTGAGGCAGGAAAGCCACAAAAGAAATCCTAAAGGATGTGGATCTGAACATTCTTTCTCTTTTTTGTTTTTATTTTTGTTAGGGGGAGGGTTGGGAGGTTGTTTGTGTTTGTTTTATTCCCACAGGTAGCCTGACTTTTAGCTGAAATGGGAGTGATTAGGGCAGTACCACTCTCTAGGGATAACAAAATAGTGCCATTCCATGCTACCTTCCCTCTTCTGAGGAAACTGCAAGGTGGCACTGCCATCAACTCCCAGACCTCAGAGCTACAGACCACTCTAATATGGAATATGAAAGAGCAATCTAGAAAGAAAGCTAAATTTTAAAATAGCCCAGATTTCAGACTTGACTAGGGAGAGTCATCATTTTATTTCATTCTGCTTGAGGAAGATGAATTTTACCACCTCGTAGTGATGTCTGGCTGGATTATGAAGGAACATTTCTTCCAACGATATTCGTGCAACATTACATTTATATGCATTCACATACTGAAATACTGTGATTATTAGTGGTTCTAGTGTTTAGAGATAAGCACGTACAGTATATTATGCAATGGGATGAGCATCCCTAATATAAAAATCTAAAATCCAAAATTCTAAGGTATTTGGGTGCAGACAAGATGCCACAAGTACAAATTCTTGCATCTGGTCTCACGTGACAGGTTGAAGCCAAACTGCAAATGTGCTAAATATTGCATTAAATTACATTCAAGCTCTATGTAAAACGTCTGTATGAAACATAGATGAATTCTGTGTTTAGGTTTGGGTGCATCCCCAAGACCTCTTTGCCTTTGACCAACCAAGGTGGTTGTTTACTGGGGTCTTTGTAGCTGGTTGTGAGGTTGGGAGGTGGGACCTGGTCAGAAAAGGCAGGTCATTGGGGGAGTGATCTGCAAGGGTACATCTCCTGGCTCCCTCTCTTTTCTCTCTTTCTTCATAACCAGGAAACAACATGAGCAGGTTTCCTTCATCAGATCCCTCCTGCCTCTGAACTGCCCAACTGTGGGTTACAAAGTGAGCCAACCCCTCCTTTAAATTGCTGGTGTCTGGTATTTTATCCCAGCAATGAGAGAAGTGACTAAGACACAAGGCAAGTCCTGATTCCTGTGCTCAACCATAGAAACATGTCTGCTTCGTTACTAGAGGAAAAATTACCTGTTGTATTTAGTAAGATTATATGTCTGTCTGTAGATGTGTTGTACTTAGGGAATTTCTACCCTAACTTCCCATCAGGTACGGTTTCTCTGTGTTTCACTCTTTGCCCCATTGAGATATTCATTGATTAATTCATTCAAATATATCCAATGGATGCCAAGCACTTAAATCACTGGAGATGCAGCAGGAAACCAAACACAAAATACCTATTCTTAAAGAGCTCACACACTAGAATCAAGAAAGAGACAATAAGACAATAAGTGAAGCAAGTGTCAAGTGTGAAAGTAATACATGGTTCGGATTAGAAACAAAACAGTGAGGGGATGGAGAAGCAGTTGCGAGATTCCTAGGGCTGGTGGAGCCAAACATGCACAAAGGCCTTGAATCTTTAAGAAGCCCCTGTGATGTGTCTATGTCTTTGCATGCACCATGCCTGCTGAGGGAGAAGTAGGGAGGAGAATTTCAGTTTTGTTTAGATATTACATGGAGCAAGAGGTGTTATCGGAATGATTTAAATCAAATGCAAGGAAGACTAATTATAAAAGCTGACAGATATTACAAACTGCTAACAAGGTAGCTCATTGTCCACACAGTAAAGCAGCACCACAGGAGGCAACAAACGCCTAGAAATTGTGGGCAGATTCTGAGTCTTAAATTTTGATGTACCCACATCAGATCTGTGTGAACTTTTGACATTATTTTAACCACTTTGAGCTTTGCTTTCCTTACTGTGGTGCATCTATGCGATTGCTCGCTTAGGGGGGTCATAATACAATATTTAAAGTGTCCAGCATCCAGTGGGAGCTCCTCACACGAGAGCCTGAATTTAGTGACGCATCATACTCTGCTCCCAGCCCCTTAACTGAGGTCAGACAGAACCAGTTAATACACTGTCTTCAAAGTATATCATTTTCTTCACATTATTTGGAGTACAAGATGTGGACCAAAAACATTTTACATTTTAAAAGGCAGTTTGGAATTTTTGAGCCTAGGAGAAAAGGGTAAATAACAAGGCACATAGAAAACACAGACATACTAGGGCTAAGTATTCTTTTGTTGTATCTAATGCAGCCATAAAGTTAAAAGGGGGAAGATAAACCCAAATATTTTAAAGAGCAATGTTTTTATTCTACTTTCCTGAATTCACTACCAGTGAAGAAATAACTTGATGGGAACGCAGATGTAATGAAAAGCTTGGAAAAGCGTAGTTCTGGTTACATAATGTTTTTATTAACACTTCTTAGGACTCACTCTTTACCAATGGGCTTACCATGATTTTTTCACTCATTTTATTCCTTTAGAAGTAAATTAAAAGTAGAAATTAAAATCATAAGGTTGTCTCAGTTCTATTTTATGTGATCACTTTTAACTAAAGAGTATGAATTTTATTTACTTTTTTCAGAAGTGATTGCTCATCATTTAAAAAATAAATGAGAATATTTTAAAGAAAAACTTAGAAATCTTTATTTTTTCTTCCTTTCTTCCCTTCTTCCGTCCTTCCTTCCCACTATGAAGATTGAACACAAGACCTTCATATTGTAGTACCTTCTCTGCTTGCTTGCTTGCTTTTTTCCTTTTTTCTTTTTCCCTTTTTCTTTCTTTCTTTCTTTTTTCTTTTTTCTTTTTTTGACAGGGCCTCAATTGCTATGTAACCCAGGCTGATTTCAAGTCCCAATCCTCCTGCCTCAGCCTCTCAGAATGATGAGATTATAGGTGTGCTCCACACCACCCAGCTCAAGAAGTTTAATGAGTCATGCTTTTCTTCACATTAATGTATGATATCTATTTATTTTGGGTTTGGAAAAACAGTAATTTACGTCCAAATCTTTTTGACCAAATTTTGCTGAGTGTTACCAATCCTTGCTACTGGCCACATTTGTTTCCTGTTCTACAATAGCAGACGGAAACTTCCAGCGATTGTGGGCTCCGACTATCATTCCAAAACATAAGCAGGAGAAAGTTATCACAAAAAATGGCACAGTTTCGCTTCCTGTCATCAGCTGCTGGCTTCAAAAGCAAGAAAGTATTGTCCAGATAAGAAAGTTAGAGCTTGTCACCTTACATACAGATAATATCACCAACCACGAGTTGGCAGGAACTTCAGGTGTGAATTATAGCTAGTAAGGAAAACTTTACACTGAGCAACCCTGATGTTCTCACTCAATCCTGCCTATGACTCATAGCACACATGTGAAAGATGTCTGATCTGTGTTGGGTGGAAGAACTGAGACAGCTGGATTATACAGAAGTTAAATATGTGATGTCATCTACATTATAGCCATGTTCTAAAGAAATGAGCTCACCAGGCACAGACTAAACTGGCAAGAAACAAATGTGTGTGCCTTGGTCCACTTAGGAGTTTTTACCCTGGTATTCACAAAGTTTTCAATGATTGAAGGGTGTGTTGTATTTCAGAGGAAGTGCTAACATCTCAAGTCATTTGCAAAACATAATAGTTTTTTTTTTCTAATCCTGCAAAAGGTGTCACAGTTCTTTTATCAGATTCCAGAAAGAGCTTATACTCAAAATAGGCGAAAACTGGTTACTTTGGCCAATGTTATTAACACTGTTGATTTTACTTTCTAGTAAATAGTCTGACGCCATAAACAAGGCTTTATATTTTGAATGCTCAGACTTAAATCCAAGGATGATTCTGTGATGTTTCTAAGTTTTATAAATCTATAGATTGACATAAGTGTATATTCCTATTTCTATCACACATATAGTGTATCGGTCAGGATTTTTCTAAGGAAACAAAAACTGAGTAATTTAAAGTAAGGAGTTTACCACAGGGATTAAACTTTTATGTGATGATGGAAACTGGCATGGAAATGTACATAAAATCCTTGCCTCTGTGGCTGGTGTTAAGTCAGAAGTTTTCAGGCCGGCAGATGTGAAGGGTCTCCAGATACAGAAGTATAAGAGAGCAATAAGAATTGGAATCTGCATCTGTCTTAAACTTGTCTTAACCATTAACAATGCAGGGGCCTGAAGATGAGGCTGACATCCTTTCCTGCAGGGTTGCACTCAAATCAGTCTGAAGAAGGAAATCCAGTGTCTCAAAGGAGCTGGAAAGGTTGTGGGAGCCAGAGGACCCACATGCACAGGTGCTACAAGTCAACAAAATCAGCCTCAGAATCACCAACACTTTGACCTGTGGCAGAGTCTGGTATTCTACTCTGACTTTTTGAAAGCAAAATGACTGTTGTTCACATCCACCCTCGTGAAAGTTTTTTCCTGTGGTCAACCCTAACCCAAAGAAAATGGCTTTCTGGAAAAGTTAGAACAGGTTGGATTTAGCCAGGAGAGTCTATCAAAATCACATGCACAGTACTTGACTGAATCTAGAATTTTACTTCTCACAGACATAAAATGAAAGCGATGTTATATGTAATCTATTCCCTTATTTATTATAAATTGTTAATTCCTTGTGTTCCTGGATGTATATACATTATGTTAACTTTATAAGGCTATAAATATTGTCTCACTAAGCAAAGACTACTATGAAATCCCCAAGCACATGATATAAACATTGGAGAATGAGATACAATGGTAACATAAAAAATTAATAACTGATTAATGTCTACAATAAACAAAGATATCCAGGAAATCAACAGAAAAGAATAATCAAGTTGACAGTTGGGTAAAAGATGCTAAAAAGGCGGAGATCCATAACCAACAAATGCTAAAATGTATTGATAATCAGAGTAATAAAAATCAAAACAGTAAGATACTACTTTACGTCTTGTGAACTAACAAAAATTAGAATTCCATCTGTTGGTAAACATATGAAGCAAGAATGCTTATGTCCTAAGAGTGGGAGTAGATTTGTGCCACACCATGGAAGTGTTTAGAGCAGTAATGGGGATACAGATGTAAGCAAAATATATTATTCTCATTGAAATGCCCCCCACAATGAGTGAGAAATTACAGTGAAGGGTAGGAAAGGTAACAGTGGGAGATAAAAATAATCAAAGTATAATATGGGTATATGAAACTCATTAATCTAACCAATTTTTTAAAGCAATAATAAAACAAAGATTGTTGACTCAAATATTACTCTAGGGTTTTTATAAAAATCATCAAAAATCCAACTCAAGTGATTATCAAAGCTGTCATCATATCGTTTACATGAATAGTATTTTAAAGCGATATTTTGCTTATATCTAAGTAAATAAATAAGAAAAGCACAGAGGAATTAAACTGTAGAATATTGTGCAGCAATCATTAGCAAATAACTATATGTAATCTCTGCAACAAGAAAACTTGTAAAACTAAGTTCTTAGCAAAAATATTTTCAAAATTATGTAAGTTACATTGTAGGTTAAAAACATGAACATTAATGATAATTCAAAAGGAAACATAAAAATTCAAAATATAGATCATACATTACAGTCATAGGCTGAGAAGAAAATGCAACAAAATGAGAATCAAGTGAGTCAATGAATCAATAAAAAGTAGAAAAGTAACAGTACTGTACCTTTGGAGTAACAACCTCCTAACAAGTGAGAAATAAACACACATACACAAACAAACAAGCAAAAGAATAAAATTAGGTATAAATATTTTTTAGGATAATTAAGCATATAGAGAAGTTTTATCCATTGGAACTATTTATCTGAGTTCAGTAAGAAATCTTCTATCACATCCTAAGATTCATGAGATTTTTCGGGTTTTCCAGTTTCTCGGCTTCAAAGAGAGTTTCTGGTTAAATCCTAACACAAGCATTGTAAAATGCAACGCATAATTTCAATTGCCAAAAGGAAAAGAGAAGTTATTTAAAATTGTGTGATCTTAGAAAATCCTAGTGCTTTATAATTGAGTATTGTATACTTTATAATTTAAAAATCATAATACCAAGCTGGAGGGAAAGGGGAAGTAAAAAGATTTAAGATGTGCCATTGCATCCACCAAATACCTACAATGAATGTGAATATTATATATCATAAGTATAATTAAAAATTATAGTATTAACAAATAATCATGAAAATAGGGAAGAGGGATATAGACAGAGGCAGGGAGGTGGTTGGGGATGGGAAGGGAAATTTAAAAGAAAAGAATCAAGATATGTCAGGTAAATGGACCTACTCCCTAAGATGAAAATACATTTCATATATTGCAAAAAATATACTACTGAAAAACTGCACATAAGAAATCTCTAGGAAAGAGAAAACATGAGAAAGCAACCATGAGGGGAATAAGGAATGTCCCTGGTACCATTCCCTTTATATCAGAGCTGACATCTCTGAGTAAGCCAAATATGATAATATGTCATGTTTCAGTTCCTACAGGACAGATCACAATGAGGTATCTGCACTTTCCTTCACAGAGTGGAGTCACCACTTTTCAGAGGCTTTACATCCTATGACATTGTCTGCTTTTTATCATGTTGAAAATACTGTAATGGTTTTCTTTTTTCTTTTTTTTTTTTGGTACCAGGGATTGAACTCGGGTCCATGTGCTTGCAAGGAAGGCCACCGAACCGCTGAGCTAAATCCCCAGCCCAAAAATACTGTAATGGGAAAGATGAATAATTGGCTGAAATTTTAAAACCAAGCCTTTATGATATTTATCATTTGGATAGTATTATACTATTCATCATTAATCAGACATTATTAATCTATTAACTCATCAAACCTTCATTGAACATTATAACATACCACAGCCTACCAGATTCTAGATCTTATTAAAAATTTATATAATAGCCATGGTAGGAAAAAATAATACTCTCCTACATCCTAATCCTAAACTCTGCAAATGTGCTACCTCATTTAATAAGATGTTTTGTATGTGATTAAAGATTTTGAAATGGAGAGATTGTGTTGGAATGTCTTGATGGATCCGTTATAATCACAGGGTACATATTAGCAAAAGAAGATGGTGGGACAGAGTCAGAGAAAGACATATGACACAAAACAAGGACCAGAGTACGAGAGAAATTGGAAGATGCTATTGGTTTTGAAGATTGAAGGAGACCATAAATCCAGGCATAGAAATCATAG
Organism: Fukomys damarensis; assembly: GCF_012274545.1. Lineage (NCBI taxonomy): Eukaryota > Metazoa > Chordata > Mammalia > Rodentia > Bathyergidae > Fukomys > Fukomys damarensis. Next base: position 20,772,700 of record NW_022900914.1, read on the forward strand.
CTTGATTCCATGACTGCAGATTTTGGAAAGAAACCACTGATTCAATGACAAAGAACATTTTTCTTTGACAAAATCCTTTTCTTTTTTTTAATTTTTCTGTTTTGTATTATTATTATTTTTTTTTTGAAACAGGGTCTCACTACATAGCTGAGACTGACCTGGAACTCACAATAGCAGTTGGACTGACCAGGCTGGTCTCGAACACACAGCGATCCTCCTGCCTCAGCCTCCCAAGTGCTGGGATTACAGGCGTAAGCCACCATGTCCAGCTTACTGTTTTGTATTATTTTCATCTTTTCTTCATCAGAGTTTTTGATAGTCTGGGAGTTTTCTCTCCTTTTTCACTTTTAGTTTTTCTCTTCCAACTTTTTTCCCTTCCTTTTTATTTTTGTTTTAGCATCTCTTTTTGCTATTTTAAAATTCTTTTTCTTGTTTGTCCTTTCCAACAACTATCTTCTATTACTCTTAAATTACTTTTAATAGGACCCATTATCTTAATTTTCTCTCTTCCTTTTAACACCATGTTGATTATTTTTCTTTTCTTTTTTTTTTTTTTTTTTACAAGATCTCATTATGTAGTTGAGGCTGACCTGGAACTCACAGAACTCACAGAGTCACAGTGATCCTCCTGCCTCAGCCACCAGAGCCATAGGATTACAGGTGTGCACCATTATACCCGGCATCATGCCCTCCTTTTTTAGTCGAATAACTACTAAGCTTTGTGAATTTCCAGATAGATAGCTAATTTATACTGTTGCTATTGAATATTGTGCTATCGTAACTGGAGGCAAAGCTGTTTCAATTGCTAAATATTTATTATAGGTGAATAGATCAATATTTGATTTCTCTTAGTGCTCATAGTATAATTATAGCCTTCTTCTTCTGTGGATAAAGATGGCACTTTATAGGTCCTTAGAGTTTGTCAATAATCAGTTTATATTTGATGTTACAATCTGTGCTGATTTTTTACTACAGCTAAGCGGACATAGCTGTTGCTATTAATTGGTTTTCTTAAGCTGCCAGAGTCTGGGTTGCCTTAGGGTCATTAATAAAAATGTGGCTCATTCCTAAAACACCGAGAACAAGGGCAAATGGACTAAAAATTCCTAACTCAAATAAACAGAGGTGGTTGGAATCTGAGGCAGAATCAGAGGCCAGTAATTAGCCACACCCAGAGGACATCACTGAAAAAGCAGACATTAACTAAAAAGATCTCCATAGAAACAAAATCAACCCAAAACTCTCAGCACCAAAACGAATAAACAAACTATAGAAATGTAAGAAGACAACCCAACAAAATGCCTCCCAAAACTCCCAACTCCTGCAAAGCTGATCCATGGGGCATCAACGTGGAAGAAACTAAAAGACACATACCCAAATTATTTGAACTGGTATGATAAAAAAACATCAAAGCAAGTTAACAAGGCAGCTGGGAAGATCATAGAAGATACAAGCGATAAGATACTGAGCCAAATAACATTATTAGCAAGTTTAAAGAAGAGGCTAAGAAAAATGAAAAAAGCAGAATAAAATGATATAAAACATTAATGACTAGTGTACAATAGAATAAGAGTCCATATACAGGCTTCAAATAAACATTCAGGAGACTAAAAATCCTAGTGAAAGTGTGGCATCAGAAGTAACCAATGTGAGGAAAGACTGTCAGGATTTAAAAAAACAGCTGTTGGTAGTAACAAATGAGAGATACCTTAACAACAGCAACAGAACATGAAAAATGGATCCAACAGTTCCTAGATGACACAAAGGAGATGAATCTAAGATTAATCGGAATTAATGCAAAATCAGAAGAGACCACAAATGGCATTAAAAATCTGTTTACTGAAATATTAGCAAAGAAGTTTCCAAATATGATAAAAGAATTTAACATGCAGATAAGTGAGGAATAGAGTCCCAAATAGCCATAACCAAGAAAAGAATGTCTCCACCACACATCACAGTCAAAATCCCAGAAAGTCAGCACAAGAATAGATTCTTACAAAAATAAATAAATAAATAAAAAGTTTGGGCCAGAGATTCAGCTCAGTGTTTCTGCCTTCTGTCTTGCAAGCGCAGGGACCTGAGTTTAATCCCCAGTACCAAAAAAGAATAAGCAAAAATTGGTCCAGAAACTGTGTCCCAAGGCCATGCCCTAGGGAACTGGTCTGGGTGATCTGAGCTATGGGTCATCCAGACTGAACTTCCTGGCTCCTCCTGACTTCCTTCCTTCTATATATATATATATATATCACAATAGATTCTTATAAGTGGTTACAGAAAAGCAGCTAATCACTTACAAAGGGAAACCCATTAGAATTCAGCAAACTCCTCAACACAGATCTTAAAGGCCTGGAGCTTGAAGTGTTTCAAATCATAAAAGAAAATAATTTCCATGCCAGGATGACATGTCCTGAAAAAATGTCTTTCAAAATTAATGGAAAATAAGATACTTTCATAATCAACAGCACCTAAAGAAATTCAAGACCAACAAATCAGCGCTCCAAAATATTCTCAAGTTAACCCTACAAAGAGACAATGAAGCTAACAAGGACAGCAGGACTACACGATAGGTAAAATGAGAAGTTAAGTCAAAGGAAAAGATGGAACCAACAACAGGAGAATAAGGTAATGACAGGAGTAAGTCAATACCTATCAGCAATAACTCTCAATGTGAATGTTCTAAATTCCCCAATCAAGTAAGATAGACTGGCAGAATGGATCAAGAAACAAAAGTCAATAGTGCACTGTATACAAGAATCATATTTAATCAAAAAAGAAACTCATGGACTATGAATCAAAGGATAGAAAATAATATTCTATACAATGGGAAGCAATTCAACAGAAAGAGATAATAATTATTAACATATATGAATAAGGACAATAATATATCCCCTTAACAGCCTATTTGCCCATCAGTTGGAAACTGGATAAAGAAGATGTGGTTTTTCTATAAAATGGAATATTATTCAGCGATAAAGAACGAGAAAATAGATTCATTCATAGGAAAATGGATACATATTGAAGATATACTCCTAAGTGAAATAAATAAGTCACACATGTGTAAATACTGAATAGTTTCTCTGGTGTGAATAATCTGCAATAATAAAGAAGATCCTAGTAAGATTACTGACATTGAGAAATGGGAAGAAAGGAGCTAAAGGTGTAGGGAAGGTGTGATGAGCAGGGAAGGGTAAAAAGGGAAAAGAAAAAAATGTGAGATAATGAAAAGATGGAAATAAAGTGGTTGTAGATGGGGAGGGGAAGAGGCGGTAAAGGGAGGGCAGGGACAAGGGGAAAAAATGAGAACCAAGACTTGTCATGTAGAGGTACAAGATCCCAACAATGAATGTAACTGTACTGTATCCCTAAAATGTACCAATAAACTCAATTAAAGCTAAAAAAAAAAACATATATGAGCTGAACAGTGCACAATCAACTTCATCAAACATGTACTATTGGACATAAAAGACCAAATAAATATAAACACTAATATAGTGAGGATCTCACCACCACATTATGACAAATAGACAGATCAACTAGAAAAAATTAAAAAGCAATATTAGAGTTGAACAAAATCATTGAATAAATGGACTTAATAGATGTCTACAGTGTTTCACTCAAGATCAACTGATAAACATTCCTTTCATCAGCATATATAACTTTCTCCAAAACCGAATAAGCACTAAGCAATAAAGCAAGCTTAAATATAAAACCACTGAAATTATACCATGCATATTTGCAGATCATAGAGCAATGAAGTTAGAAATCAATCACAAAAGAAAACACAGAAATTATGCAAATGCATGGAAACTAAAAAATAAATGCACTCTTTTTTTTTCTTTTTATTGAGTTTATTGGTACATTCTAGGTATACAATACAGTTACATTCATTACTGGGATTTTGTACCTAAAAACATACATAACTATACAATGGGTTACAGAAAAAATTAAGGAAAAAATGAGTATTTCTAAAACTAAATGATAATGTCAGTGCAACATAGCAGAACTTATAGAACATAAGTAAAGGAGTCCTAAGAAGGAAGTGAATAGCTGTGATGCCTACATCTCAAAAACAGAGCAAGCCTACCACACATAACCTAAAAGTGCACCAAAAAGTCCTAGAAAAACAACAAACCTAATCCAAAGGTAGTACAAGGAAAGAAATTATCATAGCAAAAATCAGTGAAACTGAGACCAAAAAAACCCACAAAGAATTAATGAATTGAATAGTTGGTTCTTCAAAAGAATAAACAAAATAGACAAACCCTTATCCAAACTAAACAAAAAAGAAAAGAAAAATACCAATTCAGTACAATTAAAACTTTAAAAAGTTAAAATCACAGCTAGCACTGCCAAAATCAAAGAGATTTTTTTGTTTTTTTTTTTTTTTTTTTTTTTTTTGTACCAGGGATCAAACTCGGGTCCTTCCACTTGCAAGGCAGGTGGTGGAACCACTGAGCCAAATCTCCAGCCCTCAAAGAGATTATTAACAACTACTTCACAAACTATACATCAGTAAGTCAGAGAATTCAGAAGAAATGGATAGATTCCTAGATAAATATATACTACCACAACTAAAACAAAAATGTCTCAAAACCCTGAATATTAGGCAATGAAACTGAAGGAATAAGTAAATAGCCGACCAATTAAGAACAATCAAGTTCAAAGGCTGGAGATTTAGCTCAGTGGTTCTGTCCCAAGCCTCACAAGCTCAAGGTCTCAAGTTCAATCCCCCAGTGCCAAAAACAAAAGTCAAGTCCAGATGAGTTTAGTGATAAATTCTATAAAAACTTCAGGGAAGTTCTAACACCAATGCTCCTTAAGCCTTTTAATGAAATTGAAAAGGAAAGGTGGGTACTCCCAAAGTCTTTCCCAGAAGCTACAATTACCCTGACTCCAAAAAAAGTCCAGGATACAACAAAGAAAGGGAACTATAGACCAATCTCTTTTATTCAAATAGATAAAAAATTCTCAGAGGGACAGTGACAAACAGAATGCAAGAAATCATCAAAAAAAAAAAAAATACATCATGACCAATTAGGCTTCATTCCAGAGATGAAAGAATGGCTCAATATATGCAAATAATTACATGTAATATATCACATAAATGGAAGCAGGGACAAAAACCACATGATCATCTCAATAAATGCAGAAAACTTCTTGGACAAAATTCACCATTCTTTCATAACAAAAAACACTGAATAAAATAGATACAGAAGGACCTTACATCAAGCTAATTAAAACCATTTATGACAAATCTTCTGGCATCCTATCAAATGGGTGAAAAGTTAAAAGTTTTCCCTCTAAAATTAGGATTAAAACAACCATGTCCACTATTACCATTCCTCTTCAACACAGTGCTCAAAACACTACCAAGAAGGAGCCAGGGGTTTGGAGCAGTGCCTGCCTCACAAGCACAAGAGCTTGAGTTCAATCCCCAGTACCAAAAAACAAGCAAGCAAGCAAACAAACAAACAAACATTAACAAGAGAATTTGGGGAACAAGAAGAACTAAAAGGAATACATATAGGAAAGGAAAAAGTCAAATCATCATTATTTAGAGATGGCATGATCATCCACATAGATGACCTCAAAAAACCCACCAATAAACTCTTAGAATTCATAATCAAAGTCAGTAATGTAGCAGGATACAAAAATCTACATACAAAAATCAATGGCATTCCTGTCCTTAAATAATGAACTCATTGAGAAAGAAATTAGGAAAAAATATCATTCACAATAGCACCCCAAAAAATGAGATACTTAGGAAATAGCCTACCGAAATCAAAGAACTGTACAATGAAAGCTACAGTATTCTGAAAAATAAAATCGAAGACAACAGCAGAAAATGGAAAGATATCCATTCATTCTTGAGAGAGAGAACCCAATTAGTCAAAAGGGCTATACTTCCAAAATTGATACAGAGATTCAATGTAATCTGAATCAAAATTTCAACAGTATTCATTTCAGAGCTGGAAAAACAGTACTAAAATTCATATGGAACAAGAAAAGACAGAATAGCAAAAGAAATCCTGGATAAAAAGAGCAAAGTGGGAGGCTTCAAAATCCCAGCCCTGAAGTTGTATTACAAAGCTACTGTGATATAAAAAGAGCATGATACTGGCATAAAAATAGATATGTGGATCAACTGAATGGAATAGAAATTATAAAAATAGCCCAAGGTATATTCAATTCTTTCATCTTTGACAAAGGAGCCAAAACTAAACACAGGGTTAGGGGGTGTAGCTTCTTTAATGAACTGTGTTGGGAAAATGGGCTACCCATATGCAGAAGATTGAACTTAGACCAATATCTTTCTCCATGTAATAAGCTAAAATTAAAATGAGCTGAAGAATTAAATGTTTAAACAGAAAGATTTAACCTGCTATAAAACAAAATAGGTAAAACTCTTGAACCCATAAGTGTAGGCAAGGACTCTCCGAAAAGAAAACCCCTGCTGCATAGGAAATACTACTGAGAATCAACAAATGGGATCATATCAAATTTAAAAGCTTCTGCAGAGCATAGAAACAACCAACAGAATGAAATGACAACCTGCAGAATGGGAAAAAATTGTTTGCCAGACATTCCACAGACAGTGGGATACTATCTAGAATACTTAAATTTAAAAAATTAGACATCCCCAATAAAAGACCCAATCAAAATATGGGCAAGCAAAATGGATGGATGTTTTACAGAAGAAGGGCAAATAGCTAATAAATACATGAAAAAATGCTCCATATTGCTGGCCATAAGAGAAATGCAAATTAAAACAACACTAAGATTATATCTTACCCCAGAAAGGATCATCATCAAGAAATCAAACAATAACAAATGCTGGAGAGGCTGTGAGGAAAACAGAACACTTCCATGCTCTTGGTAGGAATGTAAACTGAAACAACCACTAAGGATATAAGGATGGATGTAGCTCAAAAAACTGAAACTAGAAATTCAATTTTCCCATCTATTTATCTTCTAGGTATCTTCCTGAAAAAGTTAAAGACATCATATTATAACGATACATGAATACCAACATTGACAGAAGCACAATTCATAATAGCTGAAGAAGGCCTGCATAACCATCAACAGAACAGAATGGATAAAGAAAATGTGATATTTACATGCAATTTACAGAGCACTACTCTGCCACAAAAAAGATAAATTGGAGTCATTTGTAGGAAAATGGATATACTTTGAGACAATAATGTTAAGAGAAATAAATTAGACACACCAATTTAAATATCACATGGTTCCTCTTTTTTCCATTAAGTTTATTGATACATTTCAAGCAAACAATACAGTTAGATTTATCATTGGGATCTTATACCTATACATGATATATCTTTGTTCTTACTTTTTCCCCATACACCAGTGGAACACTACTCTTCAATAAAGATAAATTGGAGCCTCTTGTAGGAAAACAGATGCACTTTGAGACCACAATATTAAGAGAAATAAATCAGAAATACATAATTTTACAAAGTTCTTATTACCTTTATGCTGCACAAGGAATGAAAGCAAGCCATCTTGCTGATTTTTAAATGGAAGGGTACTGTTAATTAAAACCATAGGTTATGGTCTTTTTTTTCCTCTTTAAGTGGCAACACTTGGCTGTAGAGCACATTTGAGTAGAACTTTTAAAATCTCATTTTATTTTGTATAAACCTATAATTTAATAAGTTAATTTGAAGTATTTTACAGTCTACCTCTTAGAGTGGCTAAGGACATTTTTAAAACGGATTTGGAATCATCACAGCAATATTTCCTATTCTTTCAGAATTCAGTGACAATACCTCTAAGGACACTAAACGTAGCTAATAGATTTCCACAGAATTCAGATTTTGAAATCACAGCTAATTAGCCAAATAATACCTTAATTGGATATATTTATAATGAAAAACAAATAGTCAATGTTATTCAAATCAAAATGTCCTTTTTCCAGAATATTCACCCTAATTGGCCTTGGGCAGTTAACATAATAAAGAGATTTGTAACTATCCTTATTGTTAGAAAAATAAGTCTTAGAGCATTGAAATAAAATACTGAATATCTTTGCTTGGTAACAATCTCATTCAACAATAGGCTTGAAAAAGGAAATGCTACTTTTTAATATTATTTGTGAATTCATTCCTCTTTCAGCTTAAATGAATGAAAACTAAGAATCTCTGTATTTTTAATAGATACTAATTCTAGTATATTTCTCGTGAATTTTTTTAAAAGAAGACACAACCACATTCAGTTTGCAAATATATCATTAAATTGAATCGCATAGACTTTTGATATTTAAATGTTCATTAGATAAACTACAGTCCTTTAGAGATTTCCAAAGGCATTAGATGAAGAAATTACTTTTTTAAAAAGTTAAAAAAAGAGTAATAGTACCTTTAGTTTAGAGTTGTCTTAGAATTTTTTTCAGTTATAAATTGAATTTTGCACTGACACAATAACACAAAGGAAACTGACAGTGAGCTCCTTATTTTCTCTTAAAAGACTTATGGTGCCTTTCTGAAGGATGTGCTCTTACTGCCTTCGTTACTTCAGCATGCGGTGTGTCCTTCTACTAGGAAGAATTGATGGCCTCTGTGGTTTCATTGCTGCTCTGGTAAATAATTATTTTCCCTTGAACCTTCCTTATTCACTTGAGTATTGAGAGGAATATTGCTTGTTCAACAGTTCAGAGGACAAGTGGTTTTACATTAGTGAGACGTAGTCACACTAAAATTTCCAGTCTTTATGCAGAGGATTATTTTTATACAACTTGCCACTCACTGATGTGTAGAGCACAATACTATAACATAGATGAATCTAGGTAGAGGCATTTTACTTTACAGGCTAACATAGTCACATAAATGGGAAAAAAGTAGAAAGGAAATTTTATGTACATCTCGAAAATAAACTTTTGGAACAAATAAGCCATTCAATCTCTCCCCTCTGCTTTCCAAGAGTGACTCACAAAGACCATTGTTATTTTAAAAAAATAGTTAAAAATTGCTGTTCTCAAGTAATATACAGGTGTTTCTAGGGTTGAATAAATTTCTTATTTATCATCTTCAATCACTTAAGTTCCTTGAATTCTCACGTGTTTATAACTCATTGCATACCTAATTGCTTCAAGGCCTTTTGGCTAAGATCAAGTGTGGTATCATTGCATTCTTTTCTACTGTATCTCTTTTTGGGGGGCAAAATTTTGTAACTATGTTGTATTTGGCTTAAAAATGCCCACAATTTTATTGAAATTATTAATGTTTCAAAGTTCAAATATCAGTATCTATAATTCTCAAAGATTTTAAATGCATGCATATAGAATCTCTTTCTAAAGTCAAAATATCATTTATGACATTCCAAATAAAAGATGTATTTTTTCAGAGTTCCATTAATGGATTGCCCAACATCATTGACACTTAAATGAGCACTACCCTTTCAAATCATTTTCTAATTGATTTTTGTCTAAATGTCCACATTAAAGTAAATATCTTCCCTTCAGAATTTCTGAAAGTTTGAAGTTTAAAAAAAAAACAAGAATTTAACTTGAGAGAGAAGAAATTTATGTCAAATACAGTACTTAAATACAGTGTTGCAATACGGTTTGGGTACCTACTATAAAGACTGCTACTAATAATGAAGTACTGAAGAGGTGTTCATACTTCCTGTTGCCAGGGTCCTTTCATTCACAGTGAACTTATATTCTCTGACTCTTACAGAAATTGTGAGAATTAATTTGCCCAGCATTTGAACAATCCTGTGACATTTCAATATAGATTCACTTAGAAATAGGCTCTAAAATTAACTCAAAAGTTGAAAAATCCTACTAGGTCAAAATGACTCATGACCATCATTTCACCAAGCATCTGTGGAAATTCAAATTCATATTTTTCATTAAGTCTGGCACAGCCATGTTTTCTCCCACTTGGGACATGACAAGGTCTTTTGGTTGTTAGTTTTCTTCCAATAAACAACAGATAATGGGTCAGTTTGCATTTAGGATCTATCTGATTCAAAAACTGTGCATCTTAAAGGACTAGAGACACCCCTACCCAGACAAGATGTTCATACTTGGAGAGACAACAGGAAACAAAACAAAACAAAGCAAAAAGATGAATTTCCCATCCCACAGTTTTTCCAAGGCACATTCAGTTTAAGCCAGATACCTAGTTAAATTTATTAAAGTGTTTAACCTACTCTTTCCTCTGTGAGCTTTCATCCCATAAGTTAATTTCACCTAAGGTAACTAACTGCCTGACAAGTGCAATTACATTTCTGATTGTCAATATGAATCCCTTATACCATGTACTCAAGAAACCACAAGCTATTACTTTTATACTGGAATCTTTGAAACAATGTCTATAAAGAATTTTCCCTGAACATTTAGAATATGGTTTAAAATCTTTAAAAGGTAAATACATGGATGGGTTTATACATCTGGAACTCCAGTGGGACCAGATACTTCCATATAATAAATTACTTTATGGCACCAATGATAACACAAGTTTTATTTCATTTACAAATGACACATTTCACCTTTCACTGAACAAGGTAATCTTTGCTAAATCACAAAATTATGTCTGTGTCTCTATTTCTGTTATTTCTACCTCTCTCTCTAATCTATTTAATCAGAAAAGTACACAATTAAGTTTAGAAGATGTATCTCCTTTTCCCAGACACAGCTCATAGAAACAGTCCAGCAACATTATAATATTTGTAACAGAGATTGCTAAGTAGTTTGGCAAAGTTCTCCCTCTTTAATTTATTTATAACCTTTCCAGTTTCTAAAGTTCTCAAGGCCCAAATCTTTGTCTTTGGCTCTATATTAGAATACGAATGCATTATCCTTGTATTGGACAAAGGTTACCTTTCCAAAGAACATTATGCATTTCACTGCTTGTTTTTTTACTCCTAGAAATAAAGAATGTCATTTACATTGAGGTCTATAATGTCTAAAACGTTAAATGAAAACTGTGCAATTTTCATCCCCTATGATATATAAGAAGAACCCTGAGAATAGGAATTTATGTTCCCAGAAGCCCAGAGAAATTATGAGAAGGAAAATTCTGTGAGAACATCTATGAGGAGTCCCATAGATTAAATTCTGTCCTTTACAAACATTGATTCTGATTTTAATGTTCCCACTACTGATTTCAATGGATTACAAAGGTGTTTAAATGCTAGTGGTTACTAAGAAAAACAAATGTTGTTTATGATTTAAGTGTTGTGCTTTCTATTGCTTACGATATTAAAATATAAGCCTGTATATTTACGGTTGTGAAAATAATAATTTATATTGCTACAGATTAATTTTCAATTCTTATTCTCTTTAAGGTCGTTACATACTTTTAAAAAAATACTAGGGAACTCAAATTGCTATTCCTCTGCGGTCTTCAGAATTGCAATTGCATGCGAGTGAGTGAAAGTACACTCCTAAAGCACTCAGGTAAGCACTATTTTGTCATAGTATTTATGTTTTGACCTAAGAAAATGCTGATAAAGAATTACAAGAAAATCTTCAAAATCAGGTTAAATTGAAACAAGCTTAGTAAAAAGAAATAGAATTCTTAAGTCATAAAGTTTTGGAAAGTTTTCCTTATAGTAATTTAGAAACACTTCAATCTTAGGTTTCAGTAGATGGTGGAACTGTTCTCCTTTGGTGGGGGGGATGTTTTGTTCAAAGAATTCCTGAATTTCAGTGGTATTTCTGATGACACAAAAGCTTTTTTAAATTTATTTTTGTTATTATTGCCTCACCTGTGGCAGATTTCCAGATCTTTGAACTCCTGAGTGCTGTTACACATTTCTATACAACAGCAAAGGTAAAGAGGCCCACACATCAGTTACCAGATTACTGATTTTTTTTTTTCTGAAATAAGTATATTTCTTATTACAATTGTGGCTGTAACCTTGATATGGTTGAAGTCTTGTGAGGGATTCTTGAGTAAGCTTCACAATTTCAAGAATTTTTAAATATTATTATTCTAATGCAGATCTTGAATCATATTTGTGACAAGGTAATATATAAAATTATATTTGTAAGTATTATACAGAATTCAAGTCAGTTAAGCACACTGTTTTGATTCACGCTCAACTTTTCACCCTACAGGTCCAGTCTTTCTTTCCTTTCTAGGAAGTTTTCTTTTGAATTTTTTCATCTACACTGAAGGATTTTTCAGTAATCATTGAATTTAATACAATCATGTCTGAATCCTCATTATATCGACAATCTTTAGGTAAAGCTTTACTTTCTGCCTTCTTGCTTTATTGCTCTACACAAAAATGATAACATTACCTGGTTTAAATTAAAGTCCCTTTAAGGTTTAGCAACATGTTGACATGTAATATAATAAACAAAATCGTACGTTTTTCAGAATTACCCGTTATTAATTATATGCTTTTTTTGTTCAATGTTTCCATGTTACTCTACAATTACAAAATCAAGATTTAGGTTGTGCTGGCATGTAAGAATTTCTAAATTACTATGAATATTTGAGGAAAAGAACAGTCTCTAGTAGATTATAAAAAGGAGACCTCAAGATCAGCTTTGGAGGTGCATCATTTTAGTATTTAAGAAAGGAAAGACAAGGCTATTATATGTCTGAAATGTGCTTTTAGTGTGGAATAAGATAAATAATTAGTGTAAATGACAAGGCTGCCACTTCTGTTAGAAAAAAAAAGACACCTTCCAGTGGGTTAGGTATTTCTTTTATTCTGCTTATATTCAAATACTAAATAAGAACATTTTTATCACAGGTGTTTGCGAATTTGCATAAACTGTGGGATAAAATGCCAAAATCATTTTAATAAAGTAAAATTAGGATATACACGAATTTAGGTTGACTATATAATTATGTTTATCATATTTTTGATGACATGAAGCAAACAACTATGTTTAGACAAACATCTGTTTCAAATAACAAAAATACAGCTACAGCTAAAATACCAGATTCTGAAGAGTAGAACTGTTAGATTTCTCAGTGTAATTATCTTTCTCAGGTGTTATGATCTACCATTCTGACTTTTTAAAAAACAAAATTTTAAAGTACAATAAATGTAATTTTTCTTAGTATTATCTTACTACCCACAGCATGGAGCAGTCTTCATTATTTCCCAGTCATAGTAACTAACAACACCAAGCTTCATGTCTCTCCCTCTCTCTCTTTAATTGCTTTGTCTGCAAGAAAAAGAGCATGGTATTTTCATTATTTGGACACTTGCTAACCTTGTTTTATGAGCCTCTGCTTTAAATATCAATTTTTAAATTTTAGCTATTTGAGAAGTCAAAAGGAATAATATTATTGCAAATTCTAAATTATCACATCCCAGACAAGATTCACCTTGGTCATCATCCCCCTTGAATTAACAAAGTTTTTATTAATTATTCATATGTAAAGTTGGCTTCTCTTCACACACAAGGGTCTACTTATAGCTTGTGCCCTGGGAACTCTCCCTATCTTTCAAGGTAATTAAATTGTATCATCTCTATTTAAGACATTATGTGGTTAGTGGAATTTGAACCTCAGCTTGCCACCACTTCAACAAGAACACATTTTGAATCTTGTTTTTGAAAATTCACCCATATTCTATATGAGATACCTAGTTTCCCTAACTTGTGTACTTGTACAGCTAGAAAAGCCATAACATAACCCACAAGCAAAAGTTCATTTTTAGAAGTAAAGATAGCTAACCACACTTGTATTCAGTGGATGATTATTTTTCATATTTGTTACATTCTTTTTCAAAATCCACATTCTTCCTTAATTTCCTAACATTTTGATGATCATAAATCATTAAGTTAAGGAATGTATCCACGCGTTTATCATCTAATTTATCTGCACCTTGGAGGAGATATAGGGATATGGACCTCAGCCAACATTCTTGCAAAAATTTAACTTTTATGAACTTCATGTAACCCTATAAAGGAGCATGCAAAATGAGAATCATATTGTCTCTAAAATCAATAGTTATAAAATATGTGTAAAAGAGAAAACAATGAATGTATCTGAACCATAATACTATGTTACATAGAGGGAATCAGCTTCAACATTTAAAGAATTCTACATACTTATCTCTCTCATCAGCCCAAACTTCCTTTTAAAGCTAGTTTGGCATGTTTTAAATCTTTAAAGCTTTAAATAAAACTTTTAAATCTTTAAATAAGTTGTATCTTATTTTTTTTTAATTTTAGATTCTTACAGGTGATGCAAACATGTACTGTGTATTCTACGGCCTTTTCAATATTTGCTCCCAAGAATCATAAATATTGTTATAAGAATGAAATAAAAATATAATTATCTTTACCATAGTAGAATATTGTACAAATAATTGAAATATATATTTTCCACATTTGATAAGCATTTGAATTCTCAGTTCTTGCTATTATAAACCACAAAATTATGAAGCCACAAAATTTAAACCGCAAAATTATAAATACCGTCATACAAATTTCTGGTGTACATATAAAATAATTTTTTAGATATTTCATGTGACAAAGCCCTTTGGTAGTTCATAAAAACTCACAATGTCTTTTCATAATACTGTTCAATGTAATTAAATGCTTTAAATAAATAAATTATGTATAGGTTTAAAATTAATTTTTTGAAAATACATTTAAAGTATATTTAAGTATGTGTCATGCTGATAAGCGCTCTTCTTTATTAAATCATTAAATAATAAAATCAAGCAATGATATAATCACCCCCATAATGTTCAAGGTAGGATTCACATAAAATATTTGGGAATATTATAATTGTAATGCAATTTGACTACAGATGGAGGTAATAAACCTTAGATAATGTTGATATTATTGAAAAATTTTGCCTTGGCTTAAAACTAAAGGCAATGACAAATTTCAGGTAAAAATTAAAGATGAGGTGAAAATACAGATAAGAGTTTTTTCCCATCAAGCTACCTAGCCCATGTGAAGTCTATCCATGTATTTCTTTAGGGTCTATGGACCTCAGCCAATGCCCCCTGAAGGGTAAAAGCATTTTTCTAAATTATTTCAAATTAACTTTTCAATTTCTACTCACACAACTACAACATGATAATTTTCAGTTTATATCATTTTTCATAGTTAATATCATGACTTAGTTTTTGTTCATCCTGTCAAAGTAATGATACTGAAAATCGTACTACATGTTACTAACCATTTTCTCTACTTTTGAACTATCTGTTCATGTGTTTTTAACATATTTTTAACTAACTTGTAAAAGTTCTCTATGCTCTCTGGAAAAAGTAATTTGTTGTTCAAGTCTTTTGAAATAGTGTGTCTTAATTTTTGTTGAGTTTTTGTGATAGTTTTTTAATGTAACCAAAATTATCAATTTCTATTGTTTTTTATCTTAAGATATCTATAACAATTTAAAGACATGCATTTGCTGCTGTCTTCTGTGAGTTTGTCCTTCACACTTAAAACCTTGATAATGTTTGAGACAACTTCTACTGACTTGCCAAAGCCAGTTATTACATTTTCAGAAATTTAAAGAGCTAATTAATATCACACTGGTTCTCTAAAAGTGACAATGATGCAAAAACTTACAACACAGAAATTGGCAGACACTAAAAGATTTGGTTTGTTTAATTTGGGGGAAATATCTTGCTTTTAAACATTTATGAGCAGATTTATCTTTATCTGGAAATGATTTGGGTATATAATCATTAAAATATAACTAAACCTTCTCCATTTGTCCATTTTTCTAAAATACCAACTCTGTCATCCATCAGAGCACAGGAGAGTGTTGTATAAGTAAACGTGTCAATGAGCCCTCTCATATTTTACATATGAATGAGGACCCTGCTGACTTATTTATCATCACGCAATAATCCTGAATGTTTAAAAAGACAAGTAACTTTACATTGTTCTTCTTTCTTGACAATGTTTTTTTTTTAAGTTTTTACTTTTGACCATCCACATAAAGTGGCAAAACATTTCTCGAACTAAACAGAATTAGAATTCTGACTGAAATTTAAAGTTTTATGTAAGTCAAGTGGGAATAACTGGATCCTTACTGTGAAATCAGTTTTCTGTCTGATTGACAAAATCGCTGATATAAACAGTTTATAAGAAAGAAAGGTTTGTATTGGCTCGCAGTTTCAAAGGTTTCTATGATCCACTCTCTCCATTATGTCAGGCCTGAGTCAGGTCAAATACTACGGCAGGAGGAGCATGTGGAGCAAGAAGCTGTTCACAACATGGCAGCCAAGAAGCAAAGACAGAAGAAGGAGAAAGATATCCTCTTCCCATCCAGCACAGCCGCAGTGATCCACTTCCTCCACCCAAGCCCCACTTTCTACCCTTGTCATCACCTCCCAAGTCAGTTCATTTCTATAGTTCATTGATGATATCAGAACCATTGTCAGAGCCTTTATAATCCAATCACTTCCTAAACAACTCATCTCAAACCCTGCTGCATTGAGAACTAAGCTTCCAACACCTAGGCCTTTTAGGGTACCTTTAAGATCAAAACCATGTAGTTTTCCTGTCATTAACAACATACTAGAAAGTAAGTCTGCAAAGTAGTATAATAATTTCCTCATACAGAGGTTGTGCGCTATTTTAGATTAACAGCACTCCTCTTTAGCAGGATTTTTATTTTTAACATAATTGGCATATAATCATTTAGTAAGTTACTCTTACTAACAATTCTTACTAATATATAAATGAAATGACTTTTGTACATTCATTCTACTTCATGTATATTACCTTTCCTATCACTGAGACAGAATACTGAACATCAAAACCTGAAGAAGCAGTTAATTTAGTTGATGAATTGAGAGGATTGAAATTCAGCCCTAACCCATCGTCTCACCCTTGTTAACGTCACACCCAAACATATCTCCTAAAATGACGTTTAATGCCAAATAAACACAACAACAACTTAATAAATCTATGCAATATAGTACAACTGTCCTGTGTACACCTGAGAGGCAATAATCCCTCTCCAAAGTCTCAGAAGATCCACTATTTTTTAAAAGCCCAAGTCCGTGTCTCTTCTGAGACAATTTCATGGTTGTGAACCACTGTAAAAAAAAAAAAAATTAAGAACATGTTCATAGCTGTAGGTTACAACTGCACAGTGCAAACATTTCCATTTTAAAAGAAGGAGATAGCAAAAATCTGCTCCCCTCTCCCATCAAGAGATGCAGAACACACTCAGAGTGGAGCAGGAAGCAGGGAGATAATGAGAGGAACTCAACATTAATCCAAGCAGCCGATTTCTGTAAAACATGATGTACATTAGGGAATGTTGAGGGCGAGCAGGACTGTGAGGGAAGATGAGAGGATTGTTCAGAGGACAGGGGAGTGTGGGGAGTGTCTGGTGAAGGGAAGTCCACAGACAGGACAGCCAGGGCAACTGGAGGAGGCTGAGCCAACACTGCCTGCCAGGCTGAGGGCAGGGCCTTTTGAAAGAAAAACAGGAGAAAAAGAAACTTGCATATTGAACAAGGGACTTTTCTTAAGGGGGAACATTTTTGTTATCTTCAGACTCCAGATTCCTCAGTCTTTGATCACAGACTTACACCAGTGACTCTCCAGCAGACTTCCAGACTTCGAACCTTAGGGCTGGGGCCTGCTTCGTGGATCCTTCTTATTCTGAAGCTTGAACTGAATAGATATTGGTTTACTTTGCCTCTTCAACTTACAGATGGACATATGGGACTATCCAGTCTCTGATCACGTAACCCAGTCTAATAAATTCCTTCTTATCATTACATATATGTACCAACTCCACACAAGGAATATAAACATAGTGTACTGTAAACATGTACCAACAAACAATTACAAAAATAGATAAAAATTTTATTTTCAGTGGATGTAGACTCTTAAAAAATAATTATATATACATTCATTTGTTCCTCCAGAAAAAAAATCCTATTACAAATAATCTTATTTTTATGTTCTATAAGTTTCCCATAGTTTTGTGAAGTGAGTTTCCTATTAAATTCCCCACTGCTCTCCCTCCATTAATCAATTCATACACATTGAAGGTCAAGTTCATTGGATTTTGCAAAGGTCTTCCTGCCTGAGTCACTTTCTTTCGCTCAGTTATTAGGTCTCGTTATTTGTACTTGCTTGATAGCTCTTGGCCTATTTTTTTAAATGTCCTTTCAGCATTGTGTTTTTGTTTTTGTGTTTTATTAGGAAGATAGATCTAAGTATCTATCCCGCCTTGCTGCCAGCAACAAAAAGTTACAGATTTTTAGACAATAAAAACTTACAGATGCCAATGTGGGACCATTACTATAGACAAAAAATCCTTATACTTGACCTTTGAAATACTGGACATGACCCTGTCAACAAGTCCACCACCAGTAATATCCTTGTTGTACAACTAAAAGCTATGCTGTCTTCTAGAAAGGATTTCTTCAAAGAAAGTCAAAATTCATGAACATGAATCTCCAAGATTGCAAACTTTCTCACTTAACACAGACATCATTTCTTGTAAAAATGTGCAGCGTGTCGTTGGAGATAAATGTCAATTGAATAAATACATTCATAGTCCATTATGCATTTATCAATATGATATAATGACTACTAGCATTCAAGCTACTGTTCTGTGTGCTTTTCTAATTATTTTTTATATTGGGCCTTGATTTTTATGTGTGAACATTTCTCAATAAGAAATTAATTTGGTCTCTAAAGATCATCTCTGCCTAAAAATTAAATGTAACATTATATATAAATGAGGTTTCTTTTGGTAGAAAATGAATAATGAGTTTGACATTCGGACTTTAATTTCAGTTTTTCAAAAATAGTAGAGAAGCCCACTGAATAATACAGGATTTTAGTTATGTAGTGTCTCAGAGCAATGTAAAAAATAATTCACTGAGCAAGAGCTTTCTTTGCCAATATCAACTTTCTCCAATACTATAGCAGTATTTGTTTGTTTTATCACTGATAGTTCTTTTGGTCAAATCATTTTCACATTTGTCACTCAGCATTACTTCAAATAAGAAGTGCTGCCCATTTCCTGTACACTGCTGTATTACTTATTTTCCAGGACTACAGAAACAGGTGACTTTAATTACTTCAAGTAGCATTAACAGACTTGAAGACTTGTGATGTCATCACCATATGCTGTACCATTTTATGAGTGCTAAAATAAGCTATTTAGGTTAATGTTGACAGTATTGTTCTATACTTAGTATAATCTGCCCCAAACATTCTTTAGCTATGAGACTCCTGAAGCCATATGTTCTCACTGAAAAAAACAAAAGCGATGACTTTGTAGCAGGTTAGTAAAGACAATTTAAGGGTATGTATGAAGAAAATTCCTTTCTTATGCACTGTTCCAAATACTTTCATATTGCTTTGTATAAAATACAATAAGTAAAGACATTCTTTAAACAGAACACCTGGTGATAATCTAAAGGGCTTAAAATTCACCACAATTTGAATTATATAAAAAGCAAGACTTATACTTGCTATATTTGTTCATAACTGTATATCTTACTATATTGACTTTCTAGTTCAAAATCAAACTGGAGTATTTTGTTTTCCAAAGATAACTGTTGACATTGTATGTCCTATCAAATGTTAGACTTACTCTACAGACCTTTCATTGTGCCCATTATATCTTTAAGAATACCTAATATTTATTGAGAATTTCTTACACACCTTAATTTACATGAATTGAGTGTCATAGTCAACCCTCCAAAACCACGTATCACCATTGACACATTAGAAACTGAGTCTCAGAGATTTAGTAAGTGTTCAAGATCATATGCTTAGTAAATGACAAAGCTTTGACATGAATTCAAACCTTTCCAATCCACTCTACCCCACTGATTTTATTTCGAAGAATAACAGTGACACAGAGGTAACCCCATTATTCTGTCAGATCCACAGAAAGAACTCTCTTCCTTATATAGTTGGCATGGTATTCTTACTGTACAACTTGAGCGTGATGGTCTTAATTTTGCACATGTGAAAATTAGCGAGCTGTCATATTTTAAAAATTCAATACACATTCATTTTAGCAAAAGTAACCCAAGTGCACCATTCTCAGGTAGACGGAGCATCTATTACCTATGCATCTGTTTCAGTCAGCTGCTCTCAGCTGACTGCACTGCCTGGTCTCTGGTTTCAGCCAACAGAAGATACAAATGAAGATGAGGGTCAGACTAGAGGCCCCCTAGATTCCCTCTCTGTCAAAACACTGCTAGAATAGAGTTCATAATGTCTTTGGCCACTGGTTTCATACGAGAGTCTTCCTCTATGATCAGAACTTTTACAAACTTTTGGTAATAGATTCTTCCTCTTCCAACACTTCTGTGAAATATTACTTCATTAAAACCTTTTTAATGTCCTTTATTTATTGTGTTACCTGACCCTTAATGATATATCCAATGTAATACTTATTTATTCATTTATGTTTTCCCCCAGTAAGACTTCTGCATTTTGCTAAGCCTCTTTTTTTCAAGTTTCCTCACCCAACTCTTCCTCATTACCCTTTAACCACGCCCCACACACAATCACCCTCAAGGTCAAAGAATTTACTTAATTCAAATTATTTTCCAAGGAAGGGTCTATATGAAGATAAGCCCCACATTCAAATAAGTTCATTTTCTTTCAGTTTATGTGGAAATTTTCCCTTCTCAGATTTAAATTTAATTTCACCAACACTTCATGTCCTTGTATTTTTTACAAATAATGTTCATATGCAGCCACTTCATTTAATTCTGGAAGAATCATAATTATATTTGGCAACTGGGGTATATTTGGCCTTCCTATTATTACTATTGCTATTGCTCCTCCCAGAAAAAAATCCCTAAAAATAGATCAAATGCTTATCATTTTCAACTTTCTAGATTCCCCAAAAGATCCAGCTATATCAAGAAAATGCACAACTCATTTGGGAAAATAGGTTGCCAAATCACAGAAAACCAAGGAAATATCTTTTGTCTAGACAATTCTATTCAATTTGTAATTTATATCCTGGCTATAATAGGGAGTAAGATTAGACTTTAGAAAATTGGAACAGTCCTAAAGATTTTTCCATTTAAGTATATTTCATATTTTTTAATAAAGAAAAAAGTTTTATGGAACCCTGCTCAAACTAGGAAAAAAAGACTTCTATTCATCCTGAAGATCTATTCTTTTTGAACCTGAGGGTACTGTTTTGACAGAGGAACATTAAGAAGATTAAATTCCCATTTCCTTGGCTTTTAACAGAAAGCCAAGTGCTGCAGGTACAACATGTGAATTAGTAAGTCCGCCAATGGAAAAATGAAATCAGAGAAATAATGGGCACAGAGGAGAGAAATCAAAGGAAACAAAGACAATTACCAAAATTATCTACACCCATATCTCTGACTGGTTATGGAGTCACTCACATTGACAACTGATTCAAAGAGGCTCAGCTAAAAACCAAAGGACTAAATTTAGATTAGAACCACTATCCACAATACAGTTTGCAGTTCTAATATGAAATGATATAATTCCCTGGCTGTGGTGGGTTGATTAATGTTCAACTTGTAACCCCCAGATGCACTGAATCAGCGTGGTCTGGGTGTGGAGGATCCACCTGAAGCCTGTGACCAAGAGCCGTAAGAAGAGAACTGGAGAGAAAGATCTTGGCATGTTGATTTTCTAGGAGAAGCTTGCTATATAGATGGCAGCCTGATAGAAACTAGGCTCTTATCAGAGGAGGAGCTCGGGACCTCACTGTTACTTGGAATGGCTGCTGCTTTCATCAGGGAAGCTCTGATCTTCACCGTGAGCATCGCTTCCTGGCTCCAGTGTGGATCCCTCAGATCAGTGGCACAAATCCCTCATCTCACAAGCATAGATTTTCTGGCTTCCACCTCTGGCCTTGGGCCTTCCAGGTGCAGATCCTCAATACGGACAAGCACGAGACACTGCCGTGGGCTCTAGGCCACTGGCTGGATGCGAGGAGGACATCGCCTTGGACTCCAAGCCTTTAGCTGGACTTGTGTGGGAAACTGCTGGGATCCAGGCCCTCAGCTGAAAGTTTTGGGCTTCTTTAGTGTGGTTAATCTCCTGTACTCCCCGCATTTGACTTTGATTAATTATCATAAAATAACTTTATAAATTATGTGATCTGTATTTAATGCATTCCTTTGGCCAATCCTGCTGACTACAGCACTGGTAAACAAAAGAAATAGCACTCATTTATTATATGTCATAAAATAGTTATAAAACTACCTATAATTTCTGCAGACATAATGCCAACTACTCATTTGAATGTTTAGATGCCTTTTGATTTATCTATGTCCAAATATCTACAAGGCTAGAACCATAGGAAGCCAAGGTGAATAAAAAATGCCCGTGTCAAAAGGAGACGGAGTTTTCCACAGAGATAAATTTGGAGACAGAATAGATCAGTAAAGAACATTTCCTTCTGATTTTTTTTTCTTTCAGCTGATTTGCAAAGACTTTCTGTTTTGTGATTTGAATGATTTGTAAGACGTCTTCAACTACCAAGAAAAACAGCCAAAAAGAGGAGTCTGCTCTTTTTTTCTTAACAATGTTTTGTTGCTAAATATAAAGTTCAGGCTATATATCCCTTTGCTTTTCAGATTTGATTCAGAAAGCACAGAGTCATTGGATTTTTCTCATTTTTCTGAGAGTTCCAAATATGTCGTTTTAGTTTAATTTAAAGTGATTAAGAAATTTTCTCCTTGATAATTGCAAAAAGGTATCTCCCAAAAGAACTAATTACACTAAATATTTTTAATTTTTATTTTTATCCGTACGTGTTTGCAGTACAAAGTGGTTACATTCATTTCGGGGAGTTGGTACATGTGCATAAAACATTGTAATTCTTTTATCATCCTTTTCTCATCCCTTTCTCCCCTTTCCCTCTACCTCTTGGTCTCCTTCCCTTTTGCAAAAAAATCTTTCTCCCTGCTTCTTATTATTTTTTTATTGATGCTCAAGTTATCTTATGCCAGATTCATGGAAATCTGTTCAGCTGACTTCCGAATCTTTTGACTAGATTCTGATAGCATTGGATCGCTTCTTTGTTATACATGACAAAATATTTTGAGTATTATCTTGACTATTTCTTCCTTACACTTAGGGTCAGGCATTTACCCAAGAATCCTGATGTCTTTTAGTAGAAATAATATTTTTAAAATTGTTCAATGTTTCAATTAGTATCCATTTGAAGTGCATCATTTTACACTGTATGAATACATGTACATAACACATCTCAGCTTCTTTTCTGCCCCTTTCCTTCCCCCTCCTCCCCAATTCCTCCATCTCTTGATCCCCTTCCCCTTGGAGAAAGACCTCTATTTCCAGTTGCTCTTATCTATTTTTATTTTTCTCTTTAACTTATTTACATCTTGGTTTCTCAAATAAGAGATATCATGCTATCTTTAAGGTGATGTATTGTCTGGTTTATTTCACTGAACATTTTAGTGTATCTGCTTTATTTCACTTAACATCACAGTCTAAAGGTACATCTCTTTTCCTTCAATGATTCAAATTTATCTTTCATTATGGCAGAGTAGTTCTGCATTGTGTATCAAGACCATTGTGTCTTTGTCCATCCATCTGTTGATGGACAAACCTGCTGCTTCCAGGATTGTACTACATATTGACCCTAAACTGTATTTTGGATCTGGAATGTCTCCCAAAGGCCCATATGCCAAAGGCTTGGTCACCAGTCTGTGGTGTTCTGGTAGGTAGGAGCATCGTTAGCAGGTGAAGCATACTTGAGGAAATCAGGTCACTGGGGATATGCCCATCAGCAGAACTTTAGGAGCCCAGTCCTTTTCTATCTTTTTGCATTGCAGCCACCATGAGTTAAACAGATCTGCTCCACACATTTTCCTACCAGCATGTTCTGCCTCACTGTAGGTTAAAGGCATCAGGGCCAAGTAACCATAGGCTGCTACCTCTGAAACTGTGAAAAACAACCAAATACTGTTCCTTCTTGTAAAATGAAATTCTTTAGTATCTGACAGAGTAACAGAAACCTGACTAGCACAGTTAATGTAATTTACTAAACATGAGTGTACCACACTGCCTGCACTTTAACACCCCACCTCCAACTCCTCCTTAGAGATGGCTATACAGATCTCATATCAGTCATCACCTAATCCTAAATAGAACATAGAGCCCCAGAGAAATTTCCATAAGAGAATGTTCAGGCATATGGAAGAAATGAATAAACACACTACAGATTATCAGGTTCTAGAATAAGAATTTGAATAAGAAAAAGATACTACAGTTTACGAACAAGAGATTTTTTTTCATCTCTTGCTCTTTTAATATTTGTAATAGCATACATATTAGATATAACACTATTATCCCCATTTTACTAATAAGAAAGCTAAGACTCAGAAATGTATAGTGGTTTGAATTCTGTAAACATCAACTTAAAATGCATCTGATTTTTTCTGATTATAATTCAAGGGCTAATAGAAAAACAGGTCTCTCAAGTTGGATAGACTTTGCTAGAAACCAAACTCCACTGTTTACTAATTGAGAGAAGACTGAATGATCTCTATGTCTTTCAAACTCAGACATACAAAGTAGGATGAAAGCTTTTACCGAATTAAGACTAATGGCTAAATCATCCGGGCCAAAGTATTCAATGAAAATAGCCACCACAATTGTAGTCCTAATTGTCACATCACGCTCTTCACTGTCATCACCATCATCATCATGACCTTCCTCATCATCTTCTCAACAACAATCATCCTCAGAGTGCACTGACCTAACATAATCACCTATTTAATGCTTCCTGGCTAGAGCTATTCTTTCCCATTCAGGCAGAACTCCAAGGCAATAGCGTTCCAGCCTTTTATGCTCACACTGGCATTTTGAGCCGTGCATAACAATACTTAATATTTTAGAAAGAAATGATTAATAAATTTCAAAATACATGATTTGATAAAGTATTGAGTATATTATCTATATTTTCTTTATCTAAAATAGTTAATGAATATTTAATGTTAAGCCATTTTAAAGGTTTTCAGCTGTTGAAGAATATTAATGTATTCCACTTATCGTCTTTGAAATCTTAAATTGGATTAAATTAACAGTGTATTGAGTCAACATATACTTGAGGTTCAAATATAACATCATAACTAACTTTTCTGAAGTTAATATTTGAAGAGAAATCTCTAGGCATTTTTGTTAAGCTTATGACTGTGGCAATTTGTTATCTTAATTGGAATTCATTTATGCTTATTATCTCATCACAAATACAATTTCTCAAATCCAAAGTTATTCAAGTTGAAACAGTTACTTTGTCAATTCTCCACTAAAGTCCTTCATACTGGTCTTTTTTATCCTCGTCTACTAAATGATATACAATTCAACCTTGATGAGCCTTCCAACACTTTTTTAAATGTCTATAATCTCTCTGCGATACAGTAATTTATTTTAATGCAGTTTTCACCTCAAAATTCAACACATCCTAAAATCATTTGTAGCTAAATACAATGCCCAAATGTGTGTTAGATGCTGGGAATACAGATGTAAGAACTAAAACTGGCCATCAGGAACTTGATTGTAACATGAGGTAAGGAAGTGAAAATACAGTCACTATGAAATCTGGTCATGTTAAATTTAAAAGAAAGAGAAAGTGAAGTTAGTTTCTCTACCAGCTTGTATGCAGGATGTAGTGAGGGCAAGATGAGAGAATATAAGAGAAGTCTTTCTCCAATTGAGATCCTAGTTTACTAAACCTAGGACAAATAAAAATAAAACCTACAAAGAAAGAGGAAAAGGAAATTTTAAGACAAAGGATTAGCTATCACTGGAGCCCAAAGCAAGAGAGAGAGCCTGTTGTTCTCCAAGTAGTAGTTCAAATTGACTAATAAAATTTTGAAACAGCTCTGATATGAGCTGAGAGAATCTCAGTTTTATCTTGAAGATGACGTGGAGATATTGAGATAGATTAAATAGTGGGATACTATAAGTATTTTCACTTTGAGAAAGATAGTTTAAAAGTGTTGAGAAAAAGCCTGGCGTGGTGGCGCACACCTGCAATCCCAGCACTCGGGAGGCTGAGGCAGGAGGATCGCTGTGCGTTCAAGACCAACCTGGGCTACATAGTGAGTTCCAGTTCAGTCTCAACTACATAGTGAGACCCTGTCT
>NW_022900914.1:20799082-20814212 GCF_012274545.1 Fukomys damarensis
AAAAAAAAAAAAAAAAAAAAAAAAAAAAAAAACAACAACAAAAAAAAAGTGTTGAGAAAAGACTGACAAGGAACATTAGCACAAAAAGAGAAAACAGGAAGAAAACCAGTCTAATTGGGACATTCAGTAAGATTATTTACAGAACATACTAAAAACTGAATCTATGGAAATATTTGTCAATATATATAAATCTATAAGTGTTCTAGAAGTGATCTGCACTTATCATGGCCAATTTCAAGCTACCAATATGTAGAGCTGCGAAGATATGAAAAATAGCATAAGTGTGAACTCACATGCATAATTTCCACACTCTTAATGGTATTCATTGCAGCAAAAAAATTTAGTTTTAATGAAGTCTGATTATGTATTTTCTTTTTTGCTGCTTGTGCTTTAGGTGTTATATCCGAGAAATCATTGTCTATTCCAAAGTCATGATTTATGCTGTTTTTACTTAGAGTTTTATCATTTCAGCTCAGAAATGCAGAACAATTCAGAAGAATCTGTAATCCTTTGTTGCTAATATAACTTTTTATCAAGGAGTCATCTTGGATACTTAAAACATGGAGTAATAAACATTTTTTCTAAATCTAATTAACACTGTTGAGATATATGCCAAAAGTGTATGCTCTATGAATCTTCCTACACATGTTAAACCTGACAAAATTTGTCATGCACTAATATAAGCATTTACATTATTTATCTTTATAGAAATTTTAAACCCTGTAGGAAAACCAACACAAATCAATTCTTTGATCCACTTTCAGTTATTTTTTGTAATTAGTCTGTTTCAATTTCCAACAGTACTGAGGATAAAACACAAAATTCCAGGAAAAAATAGGCAGAACATAAACCAGACCACACTTTTCCCAGAGTTTCTCAGACTTTGGCATAAATAGTGCTAAGGCAGGTTTGGAGATTTAAATTAAATAAGACATTACAGTCTGGATTCAGAAAATTGTTATCTGATAATGACCAGAGTTATAAAAACTACTCAGAATACTTTTAAAGTACTATTTTCAAGAAAATTATAATAACTCTGTAAATTAAAATGTAAAAATTTTACACAACTAATTGATGAAAGAACCAACAAGATGTTATAACTACTTTAAAGAAGATTCTAGAAGCTGAGGATTTACAGGACCTTAAGAGTGTTTGGTTATACACCAACCTTACTAATGTCTAACAGAACCATTTATCTTTAGGATTATGCGTTTCATTAGAGATAAACTGTACATACAAGATCAGAAATAACTCCACTATGTCTGGGAACTTTAATGAATCCTAAACAGTAAAATAAATGAAATTTTACTCCTACATAACCCACAAGAGACCTATGCCTCTATATAATATTTGTGAGAAATGCTCCCCACCTTTTGTCTTATTTTCAAGCTTTGGTTATCTTCTGTCAGTGTTTTTAAGGCTGGAAAAGGAAGAGTTAAGCCATATTTAAAAGTAATAAAAAGGAAAAATAATTTAGTTTTTACCTTAATGAGTTTAATTGTGATTAACAAAAATATAAGATTGTGATATGAAGACAAACTAAGAGTTAAAAGTTGCATTTCTCACAGGATAATAAATGTGCTCATCTCCAAAATAAATACCTGAGATATGTGGGATGGTGTTTCCACAGTTTTAATTCCTAATTGTGCTGGGTCATACCAGTCTCAACCAAGACAGCAAGTAGGCAGATGAATAACATCCATCTTTATCCTCACAGAGAATACCCTTGAGCATGGTACCAAAAAAAAAATGTTTTAAGCTGCTTGAAATATGGAAAACTCATTCATCTATGTTACTTCACTTATTTCCACTTCTACTGCTCAGGTAGGTACAGGACAGACTGGAATAAATATCTCTAACCCCAGTCTCTCCTTTCACCAACCCCACAATCTTTTTTTTTTTTCTCATTGAGTTTATTGGTACATTTTAGGTATACAGTACAGTTACATTCATTATTGGGATCTTGTACCTTTACACGAAAAGTCTTGGTTCTCATTTTTCCTCTCACCCCTGCCCTTCCTTCACCTCCTCCTCCCTTCCCTACTTACAAACACTTTATTTCCATTTTTTCATTTTCTCATATTTTTTCTTTTCCCTTATTTCCTTTCCCCTACCCTTCCCACTTTTCCTACACCTTTAGCCCTTTTCTTCTTATTTCACATTGTCAATTATACCATTATGTTCAAAACTGATTTTTTGCTGTATTTTCAAGTTTGCAGGGTAGGCAGCATGGTTCTCTCCCCTCCTCCCAATGTCTATGGCCTAATAGCAAGATCCTGTGAATACATGACCTCACATGGTAAAGGAACATAAGTAGCAGGAACAAATAAATTTACTAATCAGTTGGCTTATAATGGGGGAAATATCCCAAGTTATCTGAGTGGGTCAATGTAATTGTAATACTTTAAAAGTAGGAGAGGGAGGCAGAAGAGGCAGTGTAAGATTGCTAGGATGTGAGAAGGTCTCAAGCCATAATTACCAGGCCTGAAGATGGGAGAGGAGACCATACCAGGGATCATGGTAGAAAACCTTAAGTAAGATTGAAAAGCACTTTCTTCCTTTTCCTTTTCTTTCCCTACAGTCTAACTATCCAGAGATTACCAAATTCCTACTGTTCTGCTTATATAGTAATCTTGGCACCAAGAGAGGGAAACCAATGCCTAAGGAATCCCCACACCTTGTGAAAGTGTGACAAAAGATATGTTAAGTTTCATGTCTCTTTTAAAGGTGGTATCTCCCGTTTTGGCTTGAGGAGTTTAATTGCAATCTCACGATGATAAGAAAGTATCTCTCCAGCTATACTAATTACAAAACAAAGAAGGATTTGGTCTGCATCCTCTGTTGCTAATATGACATTTAGAGATGAAGGATTCATCTTGGATAGTTACAACATTGACTAATAAACCTTGTTCTAAACCTATGTAAACAATATTTTTGGGATAGAAGCCCAAAGTGTGTGTTCTATATCTTCCTACACATGTTAAACTTGACAAAACTTGTCATGCACCAATATAAACTTTTAGGTTACTTCTCACCATTAGACCCTGTAAGATAAGCAACACTAATACTTTACATAAACAGTGTCTACTCCCTCACTCAGCCGATCAAGAATCTGAGATCTAGAATAAGGGATTTGACTAATATGAAATTAGCTTTGACTGACAACTCATGTGTATGGACCAGTATATTGCTGCCTTCTACTGCTATACTGCTACTGATATTTAAAATAATATCTCTTAAAATTAAAAAAAAGAACAGTGACTTTTGGAAGCACACCTGTTTATTGTAATTTTTGTTTCATCTCCATAATGGCTCCTTTTTATTATTAATGATTGGCATTTCAATAAATGACTGAAAAGCATTCTGTGTAATCTTTCTAAATCAAATGAGAAATTTAGAAGTGGTCATTCCTCGAGATTTCATAGCAAAACCCCTGCATATTCCATCATCTCACTTTTAATACTGCTGTCTGTTTGCTTATGGGCTAATGGAGAGCCCACTTAGGGGTATTTATTAATATTCACCTAAATCTCAATTTCTGTTTCTTCCATGGTGAGCATGTCACATGTCAATAGCCATGTGCTAAATGAAGTTAAAAGATTTTATTTGATCCCAGATGCCTGTCTTCAAAATTCCAAAAACTTGAAATGTTTGCTTCTCAGCATTAAGCCATAGAAAAGTTTGATCAGTTAGACATGGCTTGATTGTTTTCTTTGGGGTGAGTTTTCTTCTTTGAATACTCCCCAAAAGGATAAATTAATAGGGTGTCAAAGAAAGAAAAATTTATATCTGAAAAGAATATTGAGAAAAATATCATACACGAAAGAGATAGAAGGCCTTGCCATGGCCTTGAAACTCAACTCACAGACACCAGCATGACTTTTGAAAGAAAAGAAGTCCTTGGCACATAAACAGGCCTAACTGAAAAAACTAACCATACCTTATTTACACTTTCAATGTCTCACACTAGATAAACCATTCGGTATTTTTACACATATGTGACTAAAAGCTACACTAGATAATGTGAAATAGGAAGAAAGGTGCAAAGGGGAAGAGAACGTGGGAAGGGTAGGGGAAAAGGAAGAAGGGAATGGAGTTAATATAAGAAAATGAAAAAGTGGAACAAAGTCTTTGTATATAGGGAGGGGTGGAGGGGTTGAAGGGAGGGCAGGGGAATGGGGAAAAATAAGAACCAAGATGGATTATGTAAAGGTGCAAATTTCCAACGATGAATGTCATTATACTGTATACCTTAAATGTATAAATAAAATTAATTTTTAAAAATCCATACACACTTCCTAACTCTTTGTCTTTTCTCTTGCTTGTGATGCACAAACCAAAATTGAGTCTTATTTCCATTAACTTTGATATCAATGGAGAAGGATGTCATCCCATTATGTAACTCTATGGTGCTGTCCACATACGTCAAATGTCCATTTCAGTTCCCAATAGCTTTTATGAGTCAATAACAAGCTGGAGGCAGGAAGAAGATTTGCAGGAAATGTCTAGACTTAATCTAGGGCTCTTTCAGTTCTCGTAATTTCTTGTCTTTGGAAGACTGAATCAGTCTTCTTCATGATTTTCTGTTGTAGAAACTTTTTTTTTTGTATAAAGTTATCCCAAAAACTAATGAGCAAGAAGTTAGAATTATTCATGTATTTCTAACTTAACTCCTCCCTTAATCATTAAAGGTGCATATTAATACATTTTTAAAAGAGAAAAATAAGTATTCCAGTGAAATTCCACACACTATCATTGATAATAGTGGATAGGAAGATGATTCTATATTTTCTAGTTTACTCTAACATGGAGGTAATAATAAACTCTCAACTTACAAATAAACAAACATATTCACAATGATCCCCCCACATACACACACACACTTGGTCTGTATGGTAGGTTCCATCACTTTTCTTCACTTCCTGCAATTCATCAGATGCCTTGAGACCATAACATTAAATAAAATAAAC
Organism: Fukomys damarensis; assembly: GCF_012274545.1. Classification (NCBI taxonomy): domain Eukaryota; kingdom Metazoa; phylum Chordata; class Mammalia; order Rodentia; family Bathyergidae; genus Fukomys; species Fukomys damarensis. The sequence goes on from NW_022900914.1 coordinate 20,804,053, forward strand.
CAGACACACAAGCTCAAATATCCCATGGATTCTCTTATACAAGAAACCAAGATTGTAAATAAAGACCAAAGTAAATGAGAGATAATAGGAAGGAGAGAGATAGATCTTTCTCAAATAGGAAAAGAAGCAAGAGGTGGAGGAAGGGGTAAGGAAGGCAGAGAATGGGGATGACAAATAAATTAAGATGTGTTATACACGTGTAACAACTCCACACAAGGAATGTAACCATTCTGTACTGCAAACAAGTAGTAAACAAAATAAAATAAAATGTCCCAAATGTTAAAACCACTTAAATTTCTCTCTTAGACCCTATTACATGGTTCCATCCTTTTAAAAAAAATGTGGCTGAGTTGCTGCAGCCATATGTTAGTTTCTTTTCTTCATTTTGAATCTCTGGCTTCATCCTGACACCACTGTCGGAGGAACCTTGCTCACCCACTGGGTCAGACACAAGTGTCCTTCATCTGTCAGTGCCTCGTGAGACAACTTCAAGCTTTGATGTTAACCTAACCCAATGCAGGCAAAATTTCTTCTACCTAATGCTACTGCTCAAATCTTTCATGTACGCACATCCTTGAGTTTCACTTTTTCTTGCTTCATACTTTTTGTTGAAAATTTTGAGTGTTTCTATCTCCTATGCAAGTCATCATTGGCTCTAAAGTTCCACAGACTTCATAAAAGCTTCTTTGAATATTTATCATGCATTTCTATCTCCTCTGAACTCCACTTTTAGTTATAAGAAATATTTTCATCATTCCCATTACGTTTTCTTATATCTGTTGTCTCATTTATATTTGCTGAGCCCTAATTACTGAGATTTTAAGTATAAGAATCTTACCCAGAAACTACACTTTCAACAGACAGATTCATCCTCTCATTTTACACAACTAAAAATTCTGGAAAAAATATTCACAGCAAGAAGTCTCAGGCACCACACAATAAACAGTATAGAACTATGATCACTGCAGAAAAAAATTAAGTATTCCTTTAAGATTACCACAACTTACTGGCTAGAGAAAGTTCACAGGTTGAAGCATAGGGAAGGTGAAACCAAACCCAGCCTGGCATTTGACCTTAGTTGGAACAGAATGGACAGGTTTTGGAGCAAGGCAATCAGTAAGTAGGAGTATCAGTCACAATTAAACTGCATAGATTCCTATAATGACTGCTTCCTGGAAGGCAGCATTACCTGTAATCTCTTAGCTTCTGCAACTGGAGCTCCAGAAAGGAAGTTATCTCAAGTCATATATTATTAGGAATCTTCAGCTCTAAAGATCCCAGCATCATGACCTCAATTTCAACACAGCTGGAGAAGCAATCACTATCTTGTTAGGTGTGATTCTCAGTACAACAGGCACCTGTGCTTTCTTAGGCATGCGTGCAGAGGGGAAATGATCAAATGCCACATCACTTTTAAGGCCTGCTGAATCAAACTGGAGCCTGAAAACCTTTGTGCTATTATGACTCAACCTGAGCTTCGGTCTCTAACGTTACCAATGAAGAGCGGATTAGAATGCTTAACATTTGTAGTTGTTTCCCATAATATGGGAATAAATCAATATTTATTAAATGGGAAAATGTTTGCTTTACAAACAATGCACTGAGAAATGCAGTCTATAATTCGTATTTGTTACTTGAACAGAAGGTCAAAGAAGTAACATGACTTAAATTGGCAAAAATAATATTTCTTAGTTTCAGAATAGCTAAAGCACATGAAATGGGAAGGACACTCTTGGCCAGAATTTAGTAAATCGACACTCTTCAGTTATAATTGCTGCCTCCTAAAATATTGAAAAGTGTTTTTCTTCATATTTTAGACTTTCATTTTATCTTGTAAGTTAACGTTGTGCTTAAATATCAAATAGCCAATAATTGAAATTGTTACATATGGGAGAAATGTTTGGAAAAATAGTATTAAATGCATCTAATATTGAAATAGAAAAAAGAAATAATATTTTACAAACCTTTATATTGGCATTAAAATAGAGAAGAGATTGAGTGTAACAAAAATTGAGTAACATCCCCATAGTGAGAAGCACTCCATTAAATATATGTGCATTATGTTGCTAGAAAGAGAGAGAGAGAGAGAGAGAGAGACAGAGAGAGAGAGAGAGAGCAGACAAGAGAAAATGGAGGGAGGGATTAAGGAAGGAAGAGAAAGAGGGAGGGAGAAAGAGAGGGAGGAGCTGCATTGAAAAGCTATGGAGATCTCTAGAGAATTCACCTCAAGGCTCCTACTGACTACTGATCTGCCCATGTTTATGAAGAAAGTACAATGCTTTCTGTTCATTACTGATAATTTGGACCTCCTTTTTTCACCCATGTGATTAATCAAATATTAAAAAGAAAGAATATAATAGATCATTGCAATTTAATATTATGCTTAAGTATCATGTTAACAGGAATGAAAGAATCATACAGAGCTCATTTCCCCAAATGAATTCTTATTTGATTTGTAAAACAAGTTTTCCAGTCACAAGAAAATGGAGAAGGGACAAAGAAAAGGCCAAGAATTAACTTAGATTCTTCATTTGCCAGGCAAATCTAATTATTTTGCTCTCATATGGGAAACATAAATAAAAAACCTCTGTTTAATGTTACTATGTACTTTCAAGAGTGTCTGTTCATTTATAGATACCAAAGGTAAGAATTAATTACAAGAAGGAGAAAGATTTTTAGGACTAGAATTGGGAAGAGATAAATAGAAAAATCTTATCTCTGAAACATAAGGGTCTACACAGCCTGAAATCATTCATATAATATAAATATCTCCTATCTAACTTTATCAGAGGAGTAAGAACAAGCTAAGTTTCCTCTGACCTAGGTAACTTCAGAAATCAGAGCGAATTTCAGATAGGGGTGAAAATTTTAACACTTCTCTAAATTTCAGCCTCCCAAAGCTCCCAACTATAGTGATGTGCACAATCTTAAAAATATTGGCACAAAAAGAGACCGTGCATTGGACTTGGGCAGGGAGACAGAGTGATACCCTTATAGGACAAACAATATCTGGTAAAGAGACAAACAGATGAAAGAATCGGTGAAGACCAGTGGGTAATCCAAAGTCATCTGATTTTTTTAAGAAAGAACACAAAACAATCTATTAAAGAAGATACAGTCTTAATACCATTCTTTTTCAAATTATCTGAACTGAACGCTCCTAGTTCCCAACCCTCATAGTCAAAGTCAATTTCACCTGATTTCTTAATCCCATTCCAGCTTCGTTCTAAGGATGAGCAAAGATAGCTCTTATTTTTGGCAGGGGAACACATCAGCCTCAGCAGAAGATGAGAGCTAGAGTAGAAAGTGGAGGCTACCTATGTGTGCGAGGGACTGAAGAAATGGGAAAAACAAGTAGAGGAGAAAAAAGGAAAAATATAGGTGAGAGGGAGACAGAGATAGAAATAGTAACAGAGAATGAGATAGCCTACAGAGTTGGAGAAATCACACAAAACCTGTTTTCAAGAGATCTTCTATCCAAAGCTGAGCCGTAACTAGATAAACTGCTTTCTTTCTTTCATACTGTTTGGTTTTCTCCTTTAGTAAACACTAAGTAACACCTTGGGATGGTAGACAGAACGCTGAAACTTGACAGATACCAAAGGTCAGCCACTCTGACTGGTATAATGGAATCTTAATCCCCAAATTAGGTTCTTACCCAGCTTTCAACAGAAGGTTCACAACTAGATGCCCTTTTGCTCCCTGGACTACTACTCTTGTAGTACCAACTCCTTGTCCCTCTGACTTCTAAAGCTGCCTGGAGCCTCTGCTAATGGAGCTGCTTGGCAGGGACTTAGCTGAATATTCCAACTGAGCAGAGCTAGAGGACAGGATGTTTGCCTGTCCTTGCCGGTCAAGTCTGAAAAATTCCCTTCCTTTCTCCTCACCTGATGCAGAAAATGCTTCCCAGGGACTGAAGTATAACTATTAACTATAGTGTATTTGATTCTTCCTCTTATGTTTCTGCCATCTGGCCATTCTTAGGAGAGTGCTAACTCATTCTCTTGTAGTACAGGGAGACCTAAAATCCCAAGGAGGCCTGGGGTTCTGCTTTTTCCTGGATTCCAGTCTTCCTTCATCTTCCAGTTTCTCAGTATTCTTGGAATCCCACCAGAAGTCTCAACCTCATTTCTTCTGAAACTAGTGTTACTACTTTTGTGTCAGGATATTCTTTTCAGTAGTTCCACACTCATTTTAATCTCTTCAGAAATTTCTGGAATAACCAATCTACTAATATTGTTGCCCTTTTATAGGCTTAAAAATTGAAGCTTCAAAAATCCAAGTGATCAATTACCAAAGTTGAACGAAGATAAAAAAATAATTCTAAACACCCCAATTACAATCAGTGCAATTGAAAATGTAATTAAAAGTTCACCAATGCAGAAAAACCCAGGTCTTGATGGATTCACTGCTGAATTTTACAAGACATTTAGAGAAGAACTACTACCACTATTCTTTAAACTTTTCAATGAAATTGAAAGGGAAGCAACTTCCAAATTTTTAGAGAAGAACTACTACCACTATTCTTTAAACTTTTCAATGAAATTGAAAGGGAAGCAAAACTTCCAAATTCATTCCTGGAAGCAAGCGTTACTTTGATTCCAAAACCAGGGAAAGACCCAACTAAGAAAGAGAACTGCAGGCCAATCTCCTTAATGAATATAGATGCAAAAATCCTTAATAAGATACTGGCAAACAGAATACAGAGGGTCATTAAGAAGATCATACACCCTGACCAAGTTGGATTTATTCTAGGCATGCAGGGATGGTTCAACATACATAAATCAATAAATGTAATACACTATATTAACACAAAAAAGGAGAAAAACCATATGATCCTAAAGGACTATTATCTAGAATATATAAGGAACTCAAAACAATCAGCCCCCCGCCAAATATAAGGACCTGATTTAAAAACGGGCATCTGAAATGAACAGACATCTCTCAGACAAAGAAGTAAAAGCAGCAAGTAAATATATGAAAAAATGTTCCACATCACTGGTCATTTGAGAGATGCAGATGAAAACAACACTGAGATTCCACCTCACCCCACAAAGAATGGCTGCTATCAAGAAATCAATCAATAACAAATGTTGGCAGTGTTGTGGGAAGAAAGGAACCCTTCTCCATTGTTGGTGGGAGTGCAGACTGGTGCAATGATTATGGAAATCAATATGCAGATACCTCAAAGAGCTGGGACTAGAGGTTCCATTTGACCCAGCCATAGCTCTGCTGGGTATCTTTCCAAAAGAATTAAAAGAATCATGTCACAGTGACAAGTGCCCACCTATGTTTAAAGCGGCACAGTTTGTAATAGCTAAAACTTGGAAACAGCCCATTTGCCCATCTGTTGGAGACTGGACAAAGAAGATGTGGTTTTTCTATAAAATGGAGTACTACTCAGCCATAAAGAATGAGAAATTAGGGCCAGGGACTTAGCTCAGAGGTTCATTGGCCTGCCTTACAAGTGCAAGGACCCGAGTTCAATCCCTGGTGCCAAAAAAGCAAAAGAAAAAAGAATGATAAATTAGAGTCATTCATAGGAAAATGGATGCATATTGAGGATATACTCAAGTGATGTAAGTAAGAGACACATGTGTAAATACTGAATAGTTTCTCTGGTGTGAAAAACTATAATTGTACCTAAGATCCTAATGGTATAATTGACAATGTGAAATAGGAAGAAAAGGGCTAAAAGTGTAGGGGAAGTGGGACGGGTAGGGGAAAGGGAATAGGGAAAAGAAAAAAAAATATGAGAAAACGAAAAAATGGAAATAAAGTATTTGTAAATAGGGAAGGGAGGAGGGGGTGAAGGGAGGGCAGGGACAAGGGGAAAAAATGAGAACCAAGACCTGTTGTGTAAAGGTACATGATCCCAATGATGAATGTAACTGTACTGTATACCTAAAATGTACCAATAAACACAATGAGAAAAAAAAGTCCAAGTGATCAATGTAAATAACATCAAACAGCTAACAAAATAACACAGTAAATAAATAATTGAATAAATAAGCAAGTGACATATTGGAAGAGATATATAAAGAGATATCTAATTTCCTAGCACTCACCCCACTCATTTCCTTGTGATAATATTTACACAGCTAAGTTAGTTAAAAATATTATAGGCAGACAGGGCTGGCCTCTCAAAGAAATAAGTGCAGAACACAACTGTGGCTGGAGGTGCATTCATTGAAGACCAGGCTTCTAGACAAAGAAAATTGACTACACCCATATAATTGCTCTAGGGATGAACAGCATTAATTGGTATTTGAAATAGGCACCAATCACTTGGGTGGAGGACCAAGATTTTAACCCATCCCTTCCAGAAAAAGTCCTTCTTCATTGTTTATGCACTTGCTATGTGACTTGTTTTCCCATTTGATCCCTATTTAATCAATATTACCATAGCAACTATGCTTGTAATCTTATTGGTTGGTCATAGTTTTGTCCCACTTCACACTCACCTTGAGATGTTTTCCACTGAATCAATATTATCTAAGCAACTATACTCGTTATTAACTGACTATAGTTTTGTCCCACCATATACCTACCTCAACTGGTGGCTTTGCTCTATAAAACTCCCTTGAAAAGTGGGGTCCAGGGATAACCCACTTTCTGGGCCTCCTTTTGCCTCTTTCACACAGAAACTACCTTTCTCTTAATAAATTTTCCTTACTTTTAACCTCCATTATTCCTAGAATTCATTCTTCTATTTTAGAGAACACAAACTCAGCGTATTGGACTTCTAGCAGGTTGACAGTTATATTTCCCTACTGGAGACCCCAGCAGCAAGTTCCCATCTCCTGCTCAGTGTTACAGCATAAAGCAAGAAGAAACACTCAAAGACAAAATTAAAGAGACAGAGAAATGGATCCAAGATGGCCAATGCTGAGAGAGCAGCAAAAGACTGGCTAGACTAAGCCGCTGATATTTATCGGTGACACACTCATAGTTAAACTGAGGTAAGGGGCTATGTGAAGTTGCTATGGATACATTGCTCATGCAGGCAAGGCACATAATGGAAGAGACAAAAGCTTTCTTGTATTAGGAACAGAACAGACAAAATATAGGTTGTGGTTAATCATTAACCTTGTCTTTTTAGCAATGAAGGTTTTAACTTTGGGAACAAAATTTGTGTGTGAGTACCCTGACTTCAGCTGCTGCATTATCTCACCCTGAGCCACACAGCTTCTCAGGCTATCTCTCTGGTCTCTGCCATGGCCACTGGTGGAGAGAGAGTGCTAATCTGTATGCCACCCCCAGTACTCCTATGAGTCATGCAGGCTTCGGCTGGACTCACTTCTTAAAATAAGCCAATTGCAGGGTTAACTCTTTACAGACTGCTCTGCTTACAGCTGCTTTGGGCATAATCAGTGGAACATCTGCCACATTTCCCATATATTACTTGGGTGTCCATTTATCTTATGCCCTATATCAACAATACCAAATTAAAATCTCTTTCTCTTGCCCCGTTTGGTTACATATAAGATTTTGAGCTACTATGCAGGTGAGAGTGTAAAAATAATCTGTACAACACTGTTAAATTAATGAAATGTTTTATCATTGTCTCAACTATTCGTGTATGATTATGCAGCATTTCATGGGCATATTAGTTTCATTTCAGAGCACAAACTGAGATTAGAAAGGATAAGGAACTTGCCTAAGTAAAACACAGCTAATTGATGTCATGGCTGAGATTTGAACACAGATCATCTGATTCTAAAACCTTTGCTCTCTCAGGGGAAAACAATAAAGAATAAAATAAAAGCTCAGGGTCTCTCAACTCATCTCCAACATAGGACATCTGCTTTATGTGTAGATATTTCAAATGACTTTGAATCTTTTGGGGACCAAGACATATAGTTACCAAGTAGGCATACTGATCCCCTGTGATCCTCTGTGCTCTCATCCTAGGGGCATTGTTGCTAGGTCAGTGGGCTTAAAGGATAGATCATTTCACTGTAAAGTATAATAACTATCAAGATTCTGAATCTCCTTGGAAGCTAAACTTAGTCACATTACTGAAGTCTACTGGAAACATGACACTAATGACAAGCAGGAACTTTATAGCTGCTTTATTCCCCTTTGCTGATACTACAAATGTAAAATCTTTCATTTCCACAAAAGTTCATCTACTTGATCTATGCTGCTGATGCTACATATTTAGTATCTTCCTGGCAGCAGGAAAGGTTCTGGCAGAGACCACTGGGTCTGCTAGCCTTGCACAAGCAGAATTTATTCCAGGATAGAGAAAACATCCCTAATCTTCTTATCCTCATTCTACCTCATACCTGTTCAGCATACATTCACCTGCAAAACACAAGGACTCTGTCCGGCTGTAAATGGGTCACCAATCACAACAGCAAGAATTTAAAAAGATCAACAAGCCTCCCGCGAAATAAAAGAAAATGGAGGAGGAATATGGTTATTGAATATGCTAAAAATTGGGGAAAAGGTAAAGCATTAGAAATAATATCATAGAAAGAAGTTATAATCTTCTAAAACATATTTAACTGAAAGCTCAACTATCCATGAGAACTATGTCTGCATATGTATTCACTATCACTATAAACACTATTGGAAAATAGTTACTCTGAGTGAAAGATGGGAGCAAAAAAAAAAAAAAAGCACCTTGGTTCTTTGTCTTTCCTGCCACCTACCCCTTACTGGCCCAAAGAGAATCTATTGAAGTTTAAAATACAATTCAATTCTTGCCACCTTGATGAAGGCTTCTCATTCCTATGGGAAGAACAGTTTGTTTGCTGTCATATGACTATATAACTACTATACAATACTATGTTGTATAATATCATTGTTATATAATTACAGCAACAATGATATATGAGTATTACTGGTGTATCACATTTATACACATATGCGATGTGTCATATACACATACAAGATATGCATGTGCATGTAGTATGTACAAGTACGATGTATCTGATATGTACACATATATGTGTATCATATAAATATACATATGTGTGTATCATATACATGTATATCTGACTTATAATTAGTAAACTGCCAGACACATAGTACAAACTTAATAGTTACAACCCAATTAATGAGATTATTTATTTCCACTGTACATTCTTGTAATACTGAGTTCGTATCAAAACAAACCCTATTCATATTTTTGCTCTGAAATTTGTTTTCCACCTTACTGCACTGGTAGCCTCTTTGAGAAGCGTGGACACAAGGGCTACTCATTCTGGTAACTTATCAAACATTTTTTTAAAACAGCAAAGTCTGTAGCTATTATGTGGACAGAATGCAATAAATGACCTCTGCAGTAATTCAATCCTAACATTCCATTATAAAAGTAAAATGAGTTCCTATAAAACATGGTACTTAACTTCAATGTAGTTAAGTAAGAAGCACATCAATTGAATGACTAAGAATATTGTGCAATTCAGGCCACTGCATCGTAATTAGGCACTAAGTAGTTTTGTAATTTTGTACCCTGCCATATTTAAACAAAATCAATGGAAAACAAGACTTGGGAATGTAATTAGGTTAAATAAACTGGACCCAGTATGTGTCCTGAGAAGGACATTTTTGATATGGAGTTTTATGTTCCATTCACCTCGCTCCCCATCTCTTGTCTGATTAAAAACCCTAGTACACTCTTATGTTAAATTAGATCTGAAGTCTACAAGAGTTTTTTTTAATTACTGCAGACATCACCTGGAAAGCAGCCATCAAAATTAAGAAAAGAGACCTGTAACTCACAGCCAATAGCAGTTAGTTGCAAATAGCTTCTGCAAATGGACTCCGATGAGCAGCTGAATTTAGGGGAGTGGGAGATTTCAAGTCATCAGCAATTGATGTACTTCGACTTGCTGGGTTGGTATATTTTTTTCCTGTCACGAAGTTTATACTGTCAGGTTCCCCAAATAATGGGATATCAAAACCCTCGATGTAAGCAACATGCATAATTAAGAGGGACTGATTCATCTTAATCCCAAGAAATGCTTCCTCAGAAGACAGCTTCTGGGCCAGGCATGGTGGTGCTCACCTCTAATCCCAACACTCCAGAGACTGATGCAGGAGGATCACTGAGAGTTCAAGACCAGTGTAGGCTACATAGTGAGTTCAGAGCCAGCCTGAACAACAAAGTGAGGTTCTGTCAAGAAAAAGGAGGAGGAGGAGGAGGG
>NW_022900914.1:20814275-20849743 GCF_012274545.1 Fukomys damarensis
GAGAGAGAGAGAGAGAGAGAGAGAGAGAGAGAGAGAACTTTTGTAGGGTATTAATGGGTGCTCAAACCCAAATTCACACAAGGCATCTTCACCAAAACCCCAATATTTCCTCGTGTAAAACTGAAACACACTAGTACAGCATCTGTGGAATATGTACCTTGTCAAAGACAGGGATAGAGAGAGCTCCGTGAGTATATGACCAGTGCATAAGGCTTCACATTTGCTTTATACTCTGTTGTCACCATCTTGAAGATCTGAATAAATTTTGAACAAGGGTTCACATTTTGGTTTCACATTATGACCCACGGATGATCTAGCTGACCATAGACAAGGAAAAGGACAACCACCTTGATATTTATAAAACAATGCCCAAACCCTTTACTATCTGATTCGATGGGTTAAAGGTAATAATAGCAAATAATTCATATTTCAGAACACTATACTAGACTCAGAAAGGAAATCAATCACAGCTAAGATCGGGATCAGATAAAAGAAACTTTCACGTACTCCCCGCACCCCTGCACTCTGTTCCTGAACTCCACTCCTGTGAAAATTGGATTTATCGGGGTAGCTAACCCTGAAACCTCGAGACAGTCACTTTTAGTCACTAAGTTTGTTAGTTCATTGTTACGCTCAACACACTGAAATCTGCAGTGTGGCTCTGGATCCTCTGCCTACTCTTACACCCTGCTACCCCTCTACAGCTCCCAAACCCTTAGTCACCCTCTTCACCCTCCAGCCTTGGGGGTCCGTTGTTCTCATCTCTCTGACACCAGGTCAAGGTGTCTTTCTGGGAAAGTGTCTGATAAATTATTTTTTAAAAGACTCATAGGTTAAATGAATTAATACATTTAAAGCTCATAGAATAGTGCCCGACATAAAGTCAGAATTTACTAAGTGCTGGCTTCTTATGTATACTGCCAGTGATGTGACTGTGGTGACTAAAATGTTAATCCTTCTGGGATGCAAATATTTAATGAAGTGGAATGATTGTAGGGAAGTAGAAAGAATTTAGAAGTCAGGTTGGTCTTGTTTAGATTACGAGTCAGCCAATCCATATATAAACCTCCATTTATTTTTCTTTACTTTTTTTTGGAGGCGGGGTAGAGTTGTGGTGCTGGGGACTAAACCCAGGAACTCAAACATGCTAGGTAAGCACTCTATCACTGAGTTACACTCCAGTCCTGTGCTTCTTAAATGAAGAACGTAAGATGTGTTTTTCTATTAAATGGAATACTACTCAGCCACAAAGAATGAGAAATGAGATTCATTCATAGGAAATGGATACATATTGAGGATATACTCTTAAGTGAAATAAATAAGTCACACGTGTAAATACCGAATAGTTTCTCTGGTGTGAAAAACTATAATAGTACAGAAGATCCTAATGGGATAATTAATAGTGTGAAATAGGAAGAAAAGAGCAAAAGGTGTAAGGAAAGTGGGAAGGGCAGGGGAAAGGGAATAAGGGAAAAGTAAAAAATATGAAAAAATGGAAATAAAGTGTTCGTAAATGGGGAGGGGAGGAGGGGGTGAAGGGAGGACAGGAACAAGGGGAAAACAATGAGAACCAAGACCTGTCATGCAAAGGTACAGGATCCCAGTAATGAATGTAACTGTACTGTATACCTAGATTGTACCAATAAACTCAATAAAAAAACAAAAAAAAAATGAAGAACATAAGCAAAGTGGGTAGCACAATGTTTGACTCATGGGAGGTGCTTGGCTAGATCAGTAGATCACCACGAAGAGTTACAATTGCCTACAAAAGCATTAGCATTTATACCATGGCCAGAATTATAAATCCCAGAATATTATTACTGGAGAGAAGACATATACACCATGAAAAACATTTTCCCATCAGCACTCAAATATGAGCTTGACATGCACTTATATTTTGGAGGTCAGTTTTGCAGATATATCTTCCACAAAATCTTCAATGCTAGGAGCCCTGTTTATCTTCTGTCATAAGGGACACAGTATTGTTGATGACTGTTCGCTTGTCTATCACCATCTTTGGTAATTAGTTCCTTGGTGCTAATAAATGTGTTTGCTTTTGCAAAATATGTGGCTACAGCTATGTTTCCTGTTCCAAATGCTCTACCAAAACTTTCCCACTGACTCATCCAGAAATCAAGCTTTTATCTCCTCCTCCTAAACCTGAGTGGGCTTTTGGAAGTACCACAACTAACAAATCATTACACATGATTCCTAATGTTAGGTCATAAAAGATGGTGTGACACTTTCTCTTAGGCTATCTCCCTAAAAACTCACCTACAGAGGTGAGAATAGGAATAAGCTCGGTGGACAAAACAAAGAGAAGTACTGAGGTCTTAGCCCCAAACAAGTTCCCAGCCAAAGCCAGCATCAACTATCTGTCTGTGTGAGTGAGCCTTCTTGGAAGCTAATATGCCAGCCAGGAATAAGCCATCTCAGCGTGTGGGATGTGACACAGATAAGTCTTCTCCACTGATCCAAATCCAAATTACAGATTCAGAACAATGTAAATGATGATATTATTCTAAGCAAGTTTTGTGCTGATTCATTAAGTAGCAATAGATAATTAGAACACTTTATTCACAGTTTGTTTAATAAAGTCTCAACGCCTAACCTGATAGAAGCACAAAATAGAGAGGAGAGGAGAGAAAGGCTGAGAAGAAGAAAAGAAGGGAGGGAGGTAAGAAAGGAAGAACTGACAAGCATTTCTGGAGACTTACAACTTCACTGTAAAGTCAGAAGTGTGGTCATTTGAAGTGAGCCAATGGATACTGTCTTTAGTAGTTTCTATATCTTGGTTACTCTAATAATGCTTTATCCATATACTAACAGGTATTTTTAGACACACCTTCATTTTCAACATGGGGTCTAACTTCAGACTGACTTTCAGGGTAAGCACACTGAATATCAAAACATGCCACTCTGCTTATTTATTAAACAAATGAAAAATTTTCATCCTCAAGCATGGCTATTTACAGAAACATTCTGGTAGCTTTTGTTTTTGCCTAATAAAAAGTTTCATTTCAAAGGGATCTAGAATTTTTAGGAAAAGTGAAATTAGCAATCACAAAGAGGCTGTACATTCAAATATAAACTTCATGGTCTAACTATAGAGAGTTAACCAGAGTAAATCAGTCTGACAGAGAGACAAAACAAGTTGAAGTGAAGTTAAGGAATTGTTGGGGAGTTGGCAGGGTGGTTATCAAGAATCAATCAAATGTGAAAACACTCTTTGGAAGCCTTATACAGAGGACTGCTCCTGAAGTATTCTCTGAAAAGCACGCCATCACAAGGCCCTGTTCTTAGAAAATTCTCCAGGCACCTTTTAGAGTAGTTTTAGCATTGATTGTTATGGAAAGTTAACTGTCCTGTGGCCAAATCTCAGACCTATATGGATGAAGTATAAATTTAGATAATAACTTATAGATTGTCATTAAAAGAAAGAGGATGCCTGCTTCTTCATTAGATTTATTAGCATTATCACACATGCAAGTTAATAAAATGATTCTTGGGAACCTTTAATGCCTTGACCCCTTCTCAGTACTACAGATCAATGCTTTTTTTTGTTTTGTTGTTGTTTTTTTTTTGTTTTGTTTTGTTTTTGCAATGGTAAAACATCATAGCCTGACAGGTCAAGACCAAGGAATAATTTCCCAAGTAGTTTTGCTGAGTATAAAAAGGCAGAAAACAAATGAGTATATGATGCATAATACAATGTATAATATAGAAAACCCTAGAACATATAAAAACAAATCTAGCATCAAAAAGTACACAGTAGCTGGGAGTTAGTTCAGTGGCGATGCCCCTGCCCCACAAGCATAAGGACCTAAGTTCAAACCCTGGTACAAAAAAAAAACAAAAAACAAAAAATGCACAGTAGTTCTTTAAGAAGAGAATGAAGTAAAGAAGGTGGTTTATTCCTTTTTTCCAATTCTTTTCAATTAATACACCACAACTTATCCATTCACCTATGAGATGATCATTTAGTTATTTTTAAACTTTTCCTGGAAATATAAAGCTTCTGTGATCATTGATGTGTAAGTGTTTGTATGAAGATGTGCTGTTATGTATCTTAGAATGTGAGCATGTAACAGATATGCTTATCTTTTTTAATAAACTGTTTTTCAAAAGTGCTGGTTGTACCAGCAGGTTATGAGAATTCAAATTACTTCACATTCTTATCAACACTCGTCACTTTTATATTAGCCTTTTTAGTTGGTATAATAATCTTTCCAATTTTAAATATCCAAACAGGAACACACTGATCTTTTATTAAGACTTGAATTTGCAGTTCCTTAATGCCTAATGATTTTCTTTTGAAATTTTTGACAACAGCAATCTCTTTGGGTTAAGTAGCTAAATATTTCCCCGTTTTCTAAAATCATTTTATTTTCTTACTATTGGAATTTGAGAATTGGTGTATGTTCTAAAGATACTCTTTTATGAGATAAGTGGTTTCAAATATTTTCTCCAAATTTATGGCTTGCTTTTTATTCTCTTTAAAGATCTATTACAAGAAGTCAATGCCAAATCCAATCGAAGACTCCATTTATTCCATGTCTATTTTACACATTGAATGTTGTATATAATGAATTTTTCTAACTCAGCATAGTATCTCTGTGTTTTTCGAATCTATATTCCTAAGTTTTTCACATAGGTATATGATTCACTTTCAATTAATTTTTGCATATGGTATGACATATGAGTTGAATTGCTTTTGTAATGGAAAACAGGAAATGGACATTTTCAGCTGGATATATTTTCAAAAGAGAGGACAATGGATATTCAGTGTCTGACATAAACACCGGGGGGGGGAGACTTAAATATTTCTGAAAGAATTTGGAACTAGCTCTCAAGAATAGTAAAAGTAAGAACGATACAAAAAAATAGATGCAGCCAAGAACTGGTTCTTTAAAACAATTTTTTAAAATGACAAAACCTTAGCCAACCTTATCAGAAAAAGGAAAAAAAAAAAAAAAAGGGCCCAAATCCATGCAATTAGGAATGAAAAGGGTAGAATTACAACATACCCAGCAGAAATCCAGAAGACCATCAATACCTACTTCCAGAACCTATATGACAGAAGAAATGGACAGATTCCAAGATTCATATGAATGGCCATAGCTGAACAAAGTTTACCTAAAAATTCTAAAGAACCCAATATCAATCAGTGAAATTGAAAATGTAATTAAAAATTTACCAACTAAAAAAAAGCCTGGGCCCTGATGGCTTCACTGCTGAATTCTACAAGACATTTAGAGAGGAACTACCGCCACTACTCTTTAAGCTCTTCAGTGAAATTGAAAGGGAAGCAATACTCCCAAATTCATTCCTGGAAGCAAGCATTATCCTAATCCCCAAAGCAGAAGAATATCCAACTGAAAAAGAGAACTATAGGCCAATCTCACTAAAGAACACAGATGCAAAAATCCTTAATAAAATATAGACAAATAGAATATAGATGATCATACATCCTGACCAAGTGGGATTCATCCCAGGGATGCAGAGATGGTTTAACATAAACAAAGCAATAAATGTAATACACTATATTAATAGAGTCAAGGACAAAAACCACATGATCATCTCAATAGATGCATAAGAAGCATTTGACAAAATCCAACACACATTTATGATAAAATCCTCCAAAAAATTGGAATAGATAGTCTCTACCTCAATCTAATAAAAGACATTTATGAAAAACTAACAGCCAAAATCATACTAAATGGTCAAAAATCAAAATTCTTCATGCTAAAGTCAGGAACAAGACAAGGACATCCACTATCACCACTCCTGTTCAAAATAGTTCTGGAAACATTAGCCACAGCAATTATACAAGAGAAAGTAATAAAAGGAATAAAGATATGAAGGGAAGAAGTCAAATCAGCATTATTTGCAGATGACATGATACTCTAGAAGACTCCAAGAACTCCACCAAAAGTCTTCTAGACTTAATTACCAAATCCAGTAAAATAGCTGAAAACAAGGTTAACACAAAAATTCAATAGCTTTTCTGTACACAGAACACAGACTCGCTCACTGAGAGAGAAGTGGGGCAAACAATTCCTTTCACAATAGCGTCCAAAAAATTGAAATACGTAGGAATCAACCTAACGAAAGAAATTAAAGACCTCTTCTCTGAAAACTACAGCATGCTGAAAAAAGAGATTAATGAGGATATCAGAAAATGGAAAGATATCCCTTGTTCCTAGGTAGGAAGAATCAATATAGTAAAAATGTCCATACTTCTGAAACTGCTACATAGATTGAAATCTCAGCAGCATACTTCACAGACCTTGAGAAAACAATCCAAAAATTCATTTGGAGCAAGAAGAGACCTACAATAGCAAAAGCGATTTTAGACAAGAGAAGTTTGCTTTGACAAGGGGTATCACCATCCCCAACTTGAAATTATACTAGAAAGCTACTGCGATAACAACAGCATGTTACTGGCAAAAAGCAGACCCAAGGGCCAGTGGAACAGATTAAAAGATGCAGAAACAACTCCAGACACAATTAGCTACCTCATCTTCAACAAAGGATCCAACCATTCTCACTGTAGGAAAGACAGCCTCCTCAATAAATGGTGCTGGAAAAACTGAGTTTCAACTTGCCAAACATTAAAAATAGACCTGTCATACGAAGGTACAGGACTCCAGTAATGACTGTAACTGTACATTGTACCAATAAACTCAATAAAAAGAAAAAAAAATAGACCTACATTTCTCACCATGCACTAAACTAAAATAAAATTAGATTAAAGATCTAAATATTAAAACATAAACACTAAACAGACTGGAAAAGAGGTTAGGTAGAACTCTTGAAGACATTGGTGTAGGAAAAGATTTTATAAATAAAACCTCAGTTGCCTGTGAGCTAAAAGAAATAATCAACAAGTGGGATGTCTTCTTATTAAAAAGCTTCTGCACAGCAAGAGAAATGACCAACAGTGTGAAGATCAACCCACAATGTGGGAAAAAATTTTACCAGCTGTACCTCAGACAAAGGTCTACTATCTAGAACATATAAGGAGCTTAAAAAAATCAGACCCCCAAATTTAAAGACCCAGTCCAAAAATGGGCATCTGAAATGAGCAGACATTTCTCAAAGAAACAGAAATAGCAAATAAATATAAGAAAAATGTTCAACATTCAAGAAATGCAAATGAAAAAAACACTGAAATTCCACCTCACCCCTGAAAGAATAGCTGTTATCATGAAATCAATCATTAACAAATGCTGCTGCTGCTGTGGGAAAAGCGGGATATTCTTCCACTGTTGGTGGGAGTGTAGACTGGTGCAACCACTGTGGAAATCACTATGGAGATACCTCAAAGAACTAGGATTGGAAGTCCCATTTGATCCAGCTATTCCCCTGCTGGGTGCCTCCCCTAAAGAATTAAAAGAACCATACCACAGTGATATATGTGCACCCATGATTATAGCAGCACAATTTGTAATAGCTAAAACTTGGAAGCAGACCAATTGTCCATCAACTTAAGGCTGGATAAAGAAAATACGTTTGTTTTAATAAAATGGAATACTACTCAGCCATAAAAATGATAAATTAGAGACATTTATAGATAAATGGATGCACATTGAGACAATACTCTTAAGTGATAGAAATGGGACACACATGTATAAATACCAAATCGCTTCTCTAGTGTGAGAAACTGAAAGAGTTAATAGGGACTAAAAGTAATAATAGATAATGTGAAATAGGAAGAAAAGGGACAAAGAGGAAAGGGAAACAGGAGGGGTAGTGAAAAGGAAAGAAGGGAATGGAATCAATATGAGAAAATGAAAAATAATGGAAACAAATTCTTTGTAGATTGGGAGGGAGGGTGAGGTTGAAGGGAGGGCAGGGGAATGGGGAAAAAAAAGAACCAAGATCGATTATGTAAAGGTACAAATTTCTAACAATGAATGTCATTATATTGTATACATTAAATGTACCAATAAAATTAATCAAAGTTTTAAAAAGAATAGTAAAAGTAGAGTAGGAGACTATGTTTTTGTTATTATCCATATAATCTAAATTTTAAAACTATAATAATAGGTTAGTATGAGAGTAATTGAATAGAAATTTTAGTATAAAATAATGTATTTAGGACAAGTAAAGGATAAATAACATCACACAATGGCATGCAAAGTGAGTCTCAAAACTCCAAATAATGCCAAGCTATCCAAGATATACATACAAGAACTAGGTTAATACCAAATATGTGGATACTCTGAATATAAAGAGTGAGCCTTGGCAGTCAATATATTCTCATTCCAAATAGTAACTTGATTCCTGCAAAGTATAATCTGGTACATTATAAATGTTTCCAAATTGGACATCACTGGTTTATTTTTTGTTAGTATTTAATTTATACATTTTATTCTGTCCTGAATTGTGTAAGAACTATAAACCAAGGAATTTATATATATTTTAACTTTATTCTTTTTAACACTACAAGAATAATTCAAGACTGGAATTCTCTAAGTGATTTTTTTCCTAAAATGAAATCTATATATTTTTTATGTTGGAGAATTATTGTCCTATAATTATTATCTATGTGAATGCTATTTCTTCTCATACTATTTTGTAGTCATTTATAAGTAGATATGTGGAATAAGTATACTTCTAAAAATGTTTGGATGTAGTCATTAAGGTTATGTCACCTTGCACAAAATGCTAGCTTTTATTTAGATTTTCCACTTGGATATTGGATATACCTATATCTACCTTAAATATTCATGGAGGTTAAAACACCAGACTCAGACTAATGATTTGATAAGTTCGTTTTAATTCACAAGAGATAGAGTTATTATGCTCATATGTAAAAATCATATAAAATCTGCTTAGTAAATTAAAAATTGATAACCCTCTGGGCAACATGAAAATAGGATATTCTCAAATACATTCACATCTCTTCATCTCATCTCAGAGAGAAAACCATGTCAGTTGTAACTAGCTATGCATAGTTTTCCTCTTCAATATTTCTTAACTATGGTTCTTTCCATTTTCCTTTGTTCTTTTTAAAATCAATATAAATATATTTCACTGTCTTATTAAACTGGGAGGTCACTAGTAATGAGA
This sequence comes from Fukomys damarensis, assembly GCF_012274545.1. NCBI lineage: Eukaryota > Metazoa > Chordata > Mammalia > Rodentia > Bathyergidae > Fukomys > Fukomys damarensis. Next base: position 20,823,354 of record NW_022900914.1, read on the forward strand.
CTTCAAAGTCGACCCAGAAACTAGCTGTTCAAAAACTGTATTATCTTCTGTTTTACACAGATGCCACCAAAAAATATCACCAATGACACACTGCTAAAAGGGTACTAACAAGAGAAAAGAGCTGAGAGAAATTCTGAGCTATTCTGAGGCATCCAAAAGTAGGGATTTAATGTGAAAATTCTCTAAGAAATTGTTGACTAAGAGAGTCTTGCCTGCTGTACCATAAAAGCCATTACTGAGAGCGTCAGTATAATTGGCTAGTAACCCTGAATAGCATTCTTACAATTTAACTTGTAAAAGACATTTCATGTTTTTTAAATTTCCTCTTAGTTTACCAAAAATACAACTATTATACCAGTGCAGCTCCAGGATTAAAACCCATTCTTCCATCTCACAGCAAACTAGTGCGTTCTCCAAAGTGAACCGGGGGGAAAGGCCATTGCATAACCTAGGCTGATGAGGTCAGACTTGTGCAGATATGACTCCCAGGTGTGAAGAGAAAACCAAAGGAAAGCAATTTCAGGAGAGAATAAAAACACAGTGACACTGTCATCACTAGATGGATTCCTGGGCAATAAGCATTTATTATACTTCCAAAAAGGAAAAATTAATAAGCAAACTTTACTAACTGAACTTGCCCTGTTTTAGTGACCAGTGGATGTGTTCTAATGTAGAAGACAGAGCAACAGAAGAAAAGCAGAATCAACTTGAGACAAAGGGACCAATGGACGCTTCAAATCTTAAGAACAGTAAAACTATGTGCCTTGAAAAAAACAGAAATCTGAGGTCATGGGAATTGGTGAAATATTGCAGCCTGCCTTGGAGGCATACTTGTTTGTTGACAAGGGAGGAATAGTAGATTTGTTAGGAGCAATTAAAAGGGAGAAAAATTACCAATAAATAAGAGTTTAAAAAAACATCTTCCCACAAAAAGACTATCGATGGTTCAAATGTATTCTTGCTATCAAATTTTGCAACATAGAAGTTTTCTCAGCTTTTAAATAAACCAACATACAAAATATGATTTTATAACTTAGATTTGTATTCAAACAGCTATTACAAAATGACTCAGCTGTTAAAAACTGAAGCAGCACCTGCTTTCATGGTTAATTAGTTGGAAACACCACTCCCCATAAAGAAAGCCTGCCACTTCTTCAGACAAAATATGACAAAGAAAAAAATAACATTTTAATCATACAAGAGCTAACTGGTCTTTGACACTACTGTTCCTATAAACCCTTTCCTTTCCAGTGAGCATTGTTAAACATTCTCAATAGAGGGCGCTGATGAGACACTACAGGAGGAAGTGGCTTTCAGAAATTTCCTGCTCAGGCTAGGGGTCAGCAGTGTAGGTGAAGACATCTAGTGGAGTCTATCCCAGCCACCAGTTTAGAACATAATCTCTTGAAAGTCTTGTTAACTACTGTTCCTATAAACCCTTTCCTTTCCAGTGAGCATTGTTAAACATTCTCAATAGAGGGCGCTGATGAGACACTACAGGAGGAAGTGGCTTTCAGAAATTTCCTGCTCAGGCTAGGGGTCAGCAGTGTAGGTGAAGACATCTAGTGGAGTCTATCCCAGCCACCAGTTTAGAACATAATCTCTTGAAAGTCTTGTTAAATCTTGGGCCTGGACATGGAAATCAGGGCCCCACACATATGCAACATTTGCTTTGAAGACTTCTGGCCATAACAGCACCTGGACTCCTCCTTGTGACCTCCCAATAGCTATCTGTGACCTGAACGTTTACATACCAAGCACTCCTTCAGGTCCTCACCGACGTTCCAGCCCACAAGCACTACAAGCCCTGTACCTCACTTGCCACTGGAAGCTGCATAACTATTCCACTAACAGCTGACCTTCTGTTCACCTGCGGACTCCCCTGCTTATTTCTTGTCCAGAAACACCAGACCATGTGAGCCCTGACCAAACTAGTTAACATCTCTACTACGTACTAGGTTGAAATACACCTTCTCCAACAAGTTCTAAACCAAACTCCTTCCAAGTTTGTCCTTTGTTATAGTACCCCTTAGCCCTAGAGAAGAATAGTGGTTCTTTATATGATATAGTTTATTTTTGGTAATAGTTAATAATTCTTCATATTAATTTGTCTCGTTTAGCCTATAGTGATTTCTGCCTTCCGATTGGATCCAGAATACTGCATCTCAGGATTAAAAAATTTTTCAAAAAAAGATATTTTGTAATAGGAAGAAAAGGACTAAAGGTATTGGGCAAATGGGAGGGGTAGAGGAAAGGTAAAAGGGAAGAGAAAAAAATAAGAGAAAAGGAAAAAAATGAAAACAAAGGCTTTGTAAATAGGGAAGTGTGGAAGGGGGAAGGAAAGCCAGGAGAATGGAGAAAAAATAAGAACCAAGATCGGTCATGTAAAGGTACAAGATCCCAATGATGAATATAGCTGCACTGTACATCTAAAATGTACCAATAAAAAACTACAATCGAGAAATATATCTAAATTTACAAAGTACTCTATGTCATACAATATGATAGGCAATATTAATATTTTATAATATTTAAGCCTCAGTGTAATTCACCACAGTATAATATTTGAAGCTCAGGAAGATTAAATCATTGTCAATTTTGTACAGCCCAGTAAGATACATAAATGGAATTCAAACCTTTATCCATCTCAATATAGTTCAGCTTATGAAATGGAAAATTTATGAGGTTATATATTTATATTTACGTAGTTTCATTTTTATGTCTCTGTGTATCTATCTAATGTCTACCCTGCAGATAATGAATTGTGTTTAGAAAAAAAGATATTTGAAGAGGAAAGATGACAAGACTTAGCAATTGATCAGGTGAAGTAGTGAAGTATTACTAGGGTATGGAAAATTGAACCACTCATAAACATTTCTTAAGGCTTGTATTATGGTTTATAGTAGATACACCCCAAAGCCTCATATTTTTGTAAGTGGAGCTTCTGAAATGTGATTGGATTATGAGTGCATTCTAGCTCAATGTGCTTTTAGAAGATGAGGCCTGGTATAGAGGCAGGTCACAAGGGGCGTGGCCCAGAAGAGTATATTTCCCTCCCTGGCTTCTTCCTTTACCTTATGCTTCCGGTGCTATGACATGAGCAGTTTTTCTCTCTTATGCCCTTCTTCCATGCTCCTGACCACGCAAAAATTGAAACTTCTAAAGTGAAAGCTAAAATAAACTTCTCCTTTAAGTTGAGAGCATCAGGTATTTTGTCCCAGTTACAAGAAAGCGACTAAAACAGGTTTGGATGACTTTGGACTCTCATTGGAATCACTGTAGTACTTCTTAGCAAAGCTATGAGAAGAAAAAAAATCAGAATTTGGAGCAAATTAATCATAGAACCGTGGGTGTAGAGCAGGAGATCATACTAATTGAGTCAGAATTAGAGACACTTTTGAATGCTTTCTGTAGAAACTGAGGCCAGCATAGGAATTCACCAGTGGCCCTATAGAGAACCAATAGGATGAATTCACCTCAAAAGGAACTGTTGTGCCCGAGCACTGCATCCCCAAGAAGATCACCGCTCACATATACAACACACAAGAGCACTTTATTAACACAGCATGCAGTGGGTCTGCCAATTGGAGATTGGAGACCCTGAAAAGCAATTTCAAGCTGCTCATATAGGGTTTGGGATACATTAGTCTTAGTAACAAGCTTTACTTCTATTATGATTGGTTAGTTTTTACATTTAAATCCTATTGACTGTTGTTGGGGTGGTGAGCTATCCCGGATGGCCAAGTTTCAAGGTTGTTACAGGGTGGCTGAGTTACAAGGTTGCTAGGGGGTGGCCGAGTTTCAAGGATGCCAGGTGGTCTTATCTAATGGTTCTATACATTCTGTTGTTTTCCTAGGAACTAGTTTGTTTTGCTCAGCAGTCACAAGACGATTGGGTTCATTTTTAGGTCAGGCTCAGTATGAAATGGAGCCTTTTATTACAATATGAAATTACTCTGGCCTCCACAGGAACATTCCTAGAATTTAGCGTCAGACTGGATAATAGGGATTAAACAAAAGACAAATCTGAAGACTGGAAACCTGCTACAGAAGGATCTCTGAAAATCCTTCACAATGAATAAAATACCTGGAAGTGTCATGAAATACCACATTAACAGTAACAGTAAAATACAGTTTTACTAATCATAAGACAGATATACCAAGGTAAGTGAAGAATGGTATTTGATATCTCTACGGGTCCATCATTTTTCTGAATAAAACAGAAAAATGACTAGGAGGGCATTCTTCTTATTGACACCATTGTATGTTAACAGCCTCCAAGAGACCTGCCTGAAGGTTGCAGAAACTGGCTATATATATCCTCACTGCCTGAAGATGAATGTCAGCTCTGGAACCTAAAGCTGCTCAGACTAATTAACAATTCCACATAGAAATTATATGTTATTTGGGATTGTACTTTATATAAAATTTAGAGATCAAAACTCCTTGATGTGCTTAGTTTCTTGATATTCTTCCATCTCTATTTCATTTACATCATAAATAATCACAATACTAATATACCCAGACAGAAGAGATATCTTCAATATAATCTTTTCTACAAGAACTGGGTACCTTAAAAAATAATAAAACAGAGGATATGACTTTCCTACAAGACAATTTCAATTGGCAACACAGTAAGCATACTACAATCTTACAAAAAAGAGCACACAGAAAGAAAAATAGAACTTGAGCCCAAAAGGGAAACCTAAAGGTCATCTTTAAAAAAAACCTATTGTATTACATGGAAGCTACCACTGAAAGAGTAACTTGATCTGTGAGGGTTCTGCAATACAGAAAACATTTATAATAAATTTTAACTTACTTTATCTTGATAAACAAGTGATGTCTTGCTGGCTTATGATATGACTAGTACATGACACCGCCAAATGTCACATGATCACAATGGAGCCAACGATTGCTCTCCCCCACAGGAGTGGGTGGATATGAATGACCATCTACCAACAGCAGGAGGTTATGGCAAGATCTCTTCTGCAGAGGAGGGGAAACAGGTGGAGGAATCTTACTTCAAATGTGATTAGGGAGATGAGTAAAGTGTGAAAAAACAGTATAAAATTTTAGTTTAAAAAAATACCACTCAAAACTGTAGCAGTGTAAATGACAGTGCAATACCAGATTTTGACAAAATCCTCAAAACTGAGGCAAAAGCAAGTATTATTGGATAGGTTCCTTGTTAAAGTTCCATGGAAAAAAATAAGATTCCAATGAGCCAATAGATAGCAGTGATTCCAATGGAGATAGTGAAAGTCATCCTATACAATAATCCTCCTCTCTCTCATCTCCCTCACTCCAGCCTCAAAGGTTTTCAAAGAGAAGTGCAGATTAACTTGCTAATTTCTCTTTATATTTTGTATTGTATTTGTTATTTTGTATTATAATACAGTATTATGATCATTTTTTACTTGAATATTTCTGGGTTGTGGAACAATGTATCTGCATTTCCATCGTTTCTTAAGGGGAATTTGCTCTGATATACAAATGTTTGGGATTACAACACATTTACGGTCTCTCCTGTAGGACAGATAGTTCATGTTTGTCAACATATTAAGAGTACTGTAAAGAAAATCCTTGCAATGAAATGTTGCTGTACTCTGTTAATTATTATTTAAGATAAATTCCTTTATGGGAACTTTCTAAGACCATGCACATTTATACAGCTCTTGCTAAGAACTATCATATAGTCATGCAAAGCATAATGATGGTGTCCATTTCCCTCAATAAAAGTGGATGTCATTTTGGTTTATATCTTTACCAGACTATTATGTCCAAAACTTCTTTTAATTTTTACTTCTGTGATTATTTAATTTTTATTTCTGTGATTATTGACGAGAAAATAAATGCTTTGGAGGCCAGAGATTTAGCTGAGTGGCTCCACCGCCTGCTTTGCAGGCCCAAGGTTCTGAGTTAGATCCCTGGTACCCAATCAATCAATCAATCAATCAATGCTTTGGGATGATGCCAGAGACTTTCCCAAAAAAACTCATTTTATTGGCTATATTTAAAGTGTCCAACATGTTCTAAAATGATTACTTTAGTCAAGTAAACCAATATTGCCATCATTTTAGGTAGTTACAGTTATTCTTTTATGCTAAAGATTCCTAAAATTCAATCTCTAGCAAATATAAAATACAGTGGTATTAACTGGTCCTATGCTATACATTAGATCCGTAGACTTTTTCCTTATTCAGCTTTTATTCTCTCTTCTGAACATTTTCCAACTTATACTTACAAAGTTATTGTAACTTTAGTGTCAGTATTATGAAAGGTAGATAAAGAAATACCCTCCTTATCTCTAAAATAACAGTAGGCAACTCTTAACTTTCCTCAAACAGTGATACAAGATATTTCATAGAAAACTGGCAAGCTGCATCTAACTTAGAAGGGAACATACATCTGCAAGCCAAGCCCATTTATCATTGAGCACTTGGAAGAACAGGCAATTATTTTTAAACATGAATCAAGACTCTTTTGTGTAGAAAATAAACTATTGTTTTACAGGAGGATTGTAAATGTTTTTGGAAAGATATACTTAGGCATTGAGATGACCTCTGGAAGGAATTCTTTACTGTCAAGTAGCCTCTCAATGTAAAGTCGGTGAGTGTTGCTTAACAATGGAATGTAGCAATACTTTAAAGCATGAATTTTAGCTAGAACCTTTTTGTGGAGCCCGGGAGCCTAATTCTGAGCCTCATATCGCATATCTTGCCAGGCCTAACAATACTGAAGAACAAACCAAACTTCTTTCAATTACTACCTTGAGGTCACTTCCATTCCGGTCACCTGTGAAAGGCCAGATGGTGCATCATTAAACACATAGGTAACCTGGCCCAAGGAAGCTGAAAATATTTTGTTTGAGGTTTTGTGTTAGTATTTTAAATGCTAAATAATTACATACTATACCATTTTAATTGAAATATATTTGATAAAAAGCTTGCATACATGTAAATTATACATTTTGATGATTAGATGTACATTCACATTACAAAATTATCACCTCAAAAAGAGACAACCCACAGTGTGGGGAAAAAATTTTACCAGCTGTTCCTCAGACAAAGGTCTACTATCTAGAATATATAAAGAAATTGATAACTTTTAAAAATCCTAAAATTAAACTGAAAGACTCCATCCATGGCTGTCATTGACTTTAGTTTAATTTCACAAAAGAAGATGCACTGCATGAACAATGCCAAAAGTATTTAAACAAAACCCCAAATTGGATATGTAGCCAATAATTTCAAGAGCTTCATATTTGTGTCAAAGTGCTTTAGGATGGTAGTACTTGCTTTTAGATTTGTCTGTTTCCTTAGCCATGTGGTGAACCCATGGGAACAAGCCAGATAGATATGTAATAATGTATACATACTGTAAAGCTCATGGCCTGAAAAGAAGCTGAAATATCTTAAACCATTATTTATATCATCAAAAACTTGGGTTCTCTCCTGAAATTATGGATTTATTTTCAAACAAAGACTACAGTCCTTCAAATTCTGTGCCTCTGTTGAACATCAAGCCCTTCACTGTGAGGAGAGCTCTAGTCAATATTGGCTCCATCTGAAATTCTGCAGTCTGGAAATCTATCATGTTCTAAGTTTTTGTTCTGGTTTTCAGTTTATTAAGTCTGCGTGCCTTGGACAAGCAGTATGAAGGCATCTTCCTGTAAATCATAGGAGATCTAGTGATTCTGGTCTCCCAGAACCTTCAGGGAAAGCACATCTACTCTCCATATGAATTGTATGAAATCAAACTAACCTCCAAACTTCAGCTGAGTTCTTTCCAAATAACCTATATGCTGATTATGGATGAAAAATGAATAAAGTAGAAATAAAGAGGAGAAAGAGGAAGACAATTCACACTACTATTTCTACCAGATTTTTCAGAGAACCTGATTGCAGACTGAACAATTTCACATGAATAGCACAGCAGAACCACAGCCATATCAGTCTTTCTGTTCTGACTTGAATAAGCTCTTGGAATATGTTCATCCTTCTTTATTTGTTGGTATGTCTTGTATTGATATCAAACTATTCATTATAGTTAAACAACAGACCTTAACTACCCTGAGTTCCCTGTATATAAATTGCCCATAATCACCACATTAGGTCCATATAATTCCAATTTCTAACTAGTTGGTCTCTTTCGGCAAGGCATCACACACACAATGTGCTCTGCAGAACCATCATCAGGTAAATAATTATCCTATCCTATCAGTAAGTTGCTCATGCCTTGACAATAATATATATCCATAAGCTTAAAACCTGTATGCCTTTCTTTTTTTATCTGTTATACAGAACACAAAGAACTCATTTTATTCATTCAGAACAATGTTCTTTTCACTTGGAGGTTTTGTTCTGATTTATAGTATAGTGAGCCTTTTCAGGATAAAGGGACTATTTAAATGGTACTTAAAGTTCTATTCCATGCAGTTCACTGAAAGTGAAAAAAATAGCACTGTTCACATCAAACTTTGACAAAAAAATAAGTTGTTTGGAATACAATTTCTTCTAAATCTTTTTCTTTCTCACCAAAGACATAAAGATAAATGGTTCTTCATAGAGTTATCACTGCTCATATACTTAATACCTTATGAACTAGTAATGGTTCTGGAATACAATGTGTGAATTGCTAGAAAACATAATAAAGGAGTAACAAGGGTGGGGATAAACTCGGAATATGAGCAGGAAACCACTGACTAAAGGCAGCTACAGAAGGCAAGAGGAAATGGATGGAGTAATGTAGAGATGAGCTAAAACGTGAAAGGGGTTATGCTACCTTGTGTCTATAGTAGGTGTTATGGTTTATACCTAGATGTACTAGATTCATATGCTCATGGCAGGGCTTTTAGAAGGTGATAGGAATATAGGGGTCTTACAGTTGCCTCACTTAAGAGGTGTGCTCCGGTCAGAAGTGGGGGTCATGGTGGATGTGGTCTGGAAGGGTTTATCCGTCCTGAGCTACTCCCTTCACTCTCTGCCTCCTGGCTTCTAGGAAGTGAGCAGATATTCCTCCACCTTACCCCCTGTGCCATGCCATCTTGCCTTGGAGCCAGCCAACTGTGGACTGAAAAATGAGCCAAAATACACCTCCTTCTTTACAATCTGGGTGTCAGGTATTTTGCCCCCAAAAGAAGGAAAGTTACTAAGAGAGTAGGTTGGGGAGAATTTTGAATTTGTAACAAGGAAATGAGAATAAAGAAGAAGTGGGATGCCTCCCCCCACAATATTTGAGTTTTCCATAGTCTTAAAACCATGGTTTCTTTCCCTTATAGAGTATGTCTTGTATATTTACACGGCTGCTTCTACAACATGGATAACCTAAGAAGACACACCTGAAGATTAATTTTGCCTGAAGCTCTTTACCTTAAAAATGTAAAGGTGTGAAGAAGTTCTTTAAAAAAAACTACTGTGCATTATAATCCACAAAAGAGAAAAAAAGAATGAAGATTGGAAATACTGAAAAACAAGCATTGCCCTTTCTTGGCCATTAAGAAGTTGCTATTGACCTGCTGTTCGGTAAACGGTGATGATACAGTAAAGAACACAGCCAGCCTAATTCGGAGGTTCTGGCAGGACCTTCTGGAGTAACTCCAAAGGAGAGTCCAACTCCTGTTTATTGAGCTGGATCTGTTATGGACAGGGTAGGGGGATTGGTGGGATGGTCTTAGGTAGGGTGACCCAAAGTGTGGGGCATGAGATTGTGGAGCCAAGAATAGCTGAGGACGCATGACAGGAAAACTTCAGCAAAGAAACATTAAAGTAATATGATAAAGTCAGAATTAGATTAGAACTGTGGAGATTTAAGGGTTTGAAAGAGATTTCAAAGATACCACACATTAGTGCCTTTGAGCAAGATCAGTTATGACATGAGTTGCCGACTCTAGAAACTTCTTAGGCTTTTTAGGTGGATTGGGTCATTCTAAAAGGAATTATGGAATTTGTTGTTTTTCTAAGTCCTAAGCAGTTCAATAATCAAAATTAAAATAATCAGTCATATTCACAACTGCTTTGTGTTTGGTTAATTTTGAGTTCTACCTTCAGAGAGGTCTTCTGAAGAAAATTCACAGATTAGGCTCTCCTAGGAAAAGTCCATACTTCATATTCCTTATGAATCAGAAATCAAAACATTGGACATATGGTTTCTGATCTAGAAAAAGGTCCCTGAGAACTAGGAGATCATATCTCCTTTAATCCAAAACTTTCCTAGATTGGCTTAATCACACTCTTAATCCACTAGTGCTCTAGGCATAGAATTTGGCATGAGGGAAGCCAAGGTTCTGACCACACTGCTGTTCCCACTGTACAGCTCTCCTTTATGGGTAAGCCCTTTACCTCTTTTGCTTTCTGATGCAAATCATGCCAGAGGCCCTATGTGTGCTGTAGATCAAAGTAGGTGTGGACCCATGAGCAAAAGAGCTGTATTTTCAGCTCCCTTTCCCAGTCTCTGCCTCTAACCCTGGAGTCAAGTCTAAGTGATAGAACCAAAAACACAGAAGAGTTCAGAAATAGATATGTATGCAGAATTTCAGAAAAAAACTTAGACTAATATTCAGAAAAAAATAGATGTTTGCTTCCATATACAAGTGTAGGTTTGTGTCCAAAGTATGAGAAAATCTGCATGAAGTGTAACCTTGACAAGGAAATGAGCTTTTATGCCCTACAGTGAGCTAGACAAGCTGAATGGTTCCAACACCTCTCTATCATTGTTTCTAGAACAGAGAAGGATGTTTCTAGGCATACTTCAGGATATAGATGGAGTAGCTCTAAGAGCTATTAGCCCTATTATGCAAAAATGCAGTAACAAAAGCCATTATATTTAGTTTGCTTAAATCTATAAATGGAAACTCTAAGCATTTGAACCATGTAGTCATATCAAGGCTTGCTTTTTCTAAGTTAAAAATCCATTCTTTTGATTACTTGACATTATTTAAAGTCCCTGAGTCACTTTGCTAGCTTCTATTCAATCATAATTCGGCACTCTCTTTCTGAGCTGTAGCTTCTTCAAGGCGTGCTCATTGTCTGATCACAGACGTTGAAAACGGAAAAGTGGAGAGAAGAGGCAAGAGTGGTAAGGCCTTGGGCTGACTTGCTCTGCCTTCATGTATCTCTGTTCAGTAGGCCTTGAAGGCTGTTTCTATAAAATGTGGTTCTGCATCTCTCAACCCTTTCCCTCTTCATCTCCTCTTCAAACTTTTTTCTCCTTACAGCCTTATGGATGCACAAGGTCTATGATGATACCGTACTACAGGAGATGATGCTGGATTTAAATTTAATTGTACCTTTTAAGGCAATAATTGCTACCTTGCCTACTCTGAACATTCAGATATTGATTCTGTAGAACTTATAAAGATCTTTGAGCATCTCAGAGAAAATTCATTTTCAATGACCTTAATAATATTTAAAGAAATTCAACCTAATGTCTGTCAAAATAAAGACACATATAATTTTCCTAGAACTTTCACTTCTGAAAAATTATCCTTACATATTTTAGCGTACATAAAGTGATATAATAAAAATAAAATTACTAAAGTTTTAGTTTCAATAGTGAATTGGTTAGATTTCTCAAGAGTAACAGAATCAATAGGAAATACATGTATAATTACAAAGGGAATTTATTAGGTAGGCTTTTAGGATCAGAGTTGGGAGAGAGTCCGCATGGCACTTGGTGTGCTAAAAGCCAGAAGATTCCGTATCCGCTAAGCCCAAAAAGACAGACACAGAAGAACAAGAGAGACCAATGACACAGTTTCAGCCCAAAGTTGGAAGCTCCTGGAGAGTCGCTGGTATGAGTCTACAATGGAAGGCTAAAGAAACTGATGTCCCAAGGTGAGGGCAACAGAAGATGAAGATGCACCTGGTCAAGCAGACAAGAGCTCTTCAGAAGTACACGTCAACTTCCTTCTCATCCCCTTTTATTCCATCCAGGCTTTAAGCCTGCCGTGCACAATCAAGATATCTGCCGTCCCCCCAATTTGCTGCCCTACGTGCCAAACATCCACAGACACATCCAGAAATATGCTTTGCTAATCTGCTAGGTGTTTCTTAACCCATTCAAGTTGACATATCACAATTGATGGTTATAATCCACTCCTTGTCCACCTGACAAACACATTTCCTTAAACCATACTTTAAGTAAAATTATAAACTCATAAATATACTTAACATGATACAACTATCCTGAATACAAACAGAAATGCACTAATTTTCTCCTCAAAACAGAAGACAAGGTTTTCCTTTGGATAGTTAGTTCTTACATTTCCCTGACATTCCATAACTTAAATATTATAATGTAGATTTAATAGCATTTAAGTATCAATATTAAATCAATCACTATCATGTTACCAAGAAAGAAAAAAAAAAGATATCCGCTTAATAAATATGTGTGTGTGGCATGGGATTTAGCTCAGTGGCACTGTGCCTGCCTTGCAAGCACAAGAACCTGAGTTTGATTCCCATTAACTACAAAAAATATTTATGTGTGTATATGCAAAAGCATAACAGAAAAATACAAGGACTCATGAAAATTACAATCCTTGCTTTTGTAACATGGTCATAGCTGGTATTTGTAATTACCTTCTTCTACCCATTCTGTATTCCCTTGGCCTTAAGAAAGCACCTCAGCACATCTTGGACCTTTACCTGGAGGGGTAATCTATCTTGATTACTGAAAGTTCTGGGACATGGGTCATTCTGCCTGGTTTGGGTTGTAGTATGTTCCCATTAATTATCTTTAGCTATCCCTTTTAAAACACTTTACATTAAAACAAATAATTTTAAAGGAATTAGTATCCTTTATGTGGTATTATTTTATCTTCCATATAGCTGGAAAAACAACGAGTAAACATAAACATTCATAAATAATTTCATGCAGAGAACATTTTGATAAACTGCAAAGATTTAGTATTTTGGTTTGCAAACAAACCTACACTCAAACATTAGCCATATTTATTGCCAAGTTAAGTAACTTTTGATCCTTAGTTTTATCTTCTATTTTTTAAAAATTGGAGGTGGTGGGCCAGAGATTTAGCTCAGTGGCACTACACCTGCCTCACAAGTGCAAAGTCCTGAGTTCGATCCCTAGTACCAGAAAAAATAAAAAATAAAAGCAGAAACATCCTCACACGAAATAATTAATTCCAACTACCTGATATAGCAACTGGATCCATCAGATTGTTCAATAAATTCAATTATTATCAACTTTTAAAATATTAGCTCTTTTCTGAGAATCATGTAATACATCATTCTCAATGTATGTTGCTGAAATTATGTTATAGGGATAAATATGGTGATAATCATATCAGCTAAATAGGCATGTACTGACAGGCTAGTTGGTAACTTAATTGACTCATAGGGTTTCCTATAAGACTAGTAAGTAGGGCCAACATTACTGGAGTTTTTACATAGTAGTAACATAATAAGCTATTGAGTCAGGTCAGATTGAAACTTGAAGTTTCTATCTTTCAGATTTCCACCAATAACATTTATGTGTTATTGTACGATTTTAAGTAGTTCACTAAAGTGCTTTATCACACTTGAATGTCTAGTCTAGAGATTTCTTTTCCTACTTAATCAAAGCATTCTTAGAGGAAATTGTAGACTCTAGAAGAGGAGCAGAGGAGCTTAACTGTGATTATTGTTGAATAAAGTGTCTTATTTTTCTCTTCCTGTTTTTGATGATAGTGATAGCCATGTACAAAGTATAAAGTCTAGGATTTATTTGGGACAGATTTGGTGATCCAGCTGACAGCATTTAATATCAATTATGTCTAAAAATTGTGTTTGATACTATTTGCCTTATAAATGTAAAACCAGGAAAGACCTTATCCTAGAGGAGCTTATAACTCACTACAGAAGATAAATTATGAATATAAAAAAGTATAAAGCAAGAAGTAATGGGTAAAATGAGAGAGAAAAATATACTACTCTGAGATTTTATAGCAGCACCATTCACAATAGCAAAAATGTAAAAACAACCTAAACATCCAATGATGAAAAAATGGATAAACAAGATGTGGTATAAATATATTATAGTACATTAATGATTGTTTTAGTGTTTATTGCTTTACGTATAGTATGTAATCATTGTTATGTTATTTCATGATATATGAAATAGTATTCAGCCTTAAATAGGAATGAAACTCATATACGTTTTAGCATGAATCTTGAGAACTATGTGCTAAGAGAAACAAATCATAGTAGAATAAATATTGTATAATTCTACTTATATGAGTTTCATTAAGTAGTCAAATTTATAGGGACAGAAAGCAGAATAATATTTGCCAAGAGTCAAGAATGAGAGAAATGGATAGATAGATCAATGGGGGCAGACTTTCAGTATGAAGAGATTAAAAAGTTCTAGCAATAGGTAGCAGTTATAATGGCAGGATAATATGAATGTATTTAATATACTGAACTACAGAATTAAAAACAGTTAAAGTGGTAAGTTTTATGTGATTCATATATTACCCCAAGAAAAAAGTAAGAACAGAAATGACAGACAGTTTAATACAAATATAAATTGTATAATACCTAATATATATCCTAAGAAAATAGAAATAATCCCATTTTAACTAAGAATTTGACATTCTGATAATACTGCTTTTACTATGCATTCTACTTCAGTGATATCCAGAGAAGTGCACAAAAATGTGTAATCGTATTTACATGTTCCAGATCAGAACTCTATTATATATAGGATAAAAATTTAGGTGTGGATATAAAATTAAGTGCAATCTTTGTATATACATTAAGAAGAGTCAGGAAAGATGATTGTGGGTTGAAATAAATAGAAATACAAAGGCTTTCTTTTATGATGAAGTTACATTCCAGTGATGCAATGTTCTCTTGATGCTACAATATGTATTAATTTTCTTTGCTTATTGATGTGCTGATAGCTGTAAGCTTTCACTATAATTACTTTTAAGAAGGTTTTATATTTGAACAGTATGTACTTTGTGTCAAATGACATATGCATTTACTTACTTTCTTCATGTGTGAACTTAATCATTGGTGCCTTTTAAATGTAAAGAGTTTAATTAAGGCATTTGCTCTATTTGACTTTATCATTCAATAAAGATTTCAGAAGGGAACGTGCCATTCAGTCAGTTAATACAGGGTATTTTTAGCAATACAGGGACTGTTTACAGATAACTGAGGGAAAGCTTGGCAAATGATGGACAATTGGTTTCTCATTCTGGATACCTTTGCTATTTGTACATGAGGCACTGTATCACACCACTTTAAAAAAGCTAACAGTATATTTATGTGTAGGAATAGCAACTAAGATTCTGCTTATATACTGACAGTTTTGTGTTGAGAATAATAAAGCCTACTATTATCCTGCCGACATATTTGATGCTAGAGAGTCCTTTTGGTAGGAAAAAGCCTTTTAAAATTACTAACTGTTCTCACCAACATTTAATATAACCTGTGGGAAGCTGTCAAATTTTCTGATTCATTTATAGCTGCCAGGATTTATAACTGTGCCCACTGAAATTAACCCAGAATTTTCTACATGCTGGATACAATTATCGTGCAATAATTATTTAAAAACTTTTTATGATATTGTACAGAACTCCAATAATATATTCCTAGTGTTGATAGATAACTCCGCACCCAGCCAAACATATGCAAGAATGGAAGAAAGTGATGTTCAAGGGCATTACCGAATAACCATCAGACATATGCAAGTGTAGCTACCATTTCTCTTTTTAACTACCTTCCCTGGACTATGTAGGTTACAATTGGCTTTTGGAAAGCAGTTACTATCCCAGAAGGTGTGACTGTATTTAAGGCTTTCCATGTAACAGAAGAAGAGAACCAAGTCCTATGTTTGTACAGTCTGAGGAAATAGCAACAATAGCAATCAGCAATGCTTCCTTGACTTTGAGTTAGCCTCCTTGAGTTATGATCATGCTCACTGATTGAGGCTAAAATATTTCAGTGCCCAGAGATATAACTCCATGTATATCTGATAGCTAGATTACAAACTGCGCCCAAAAAGAAAGATTAAAATAAGATTCATTTCCCATCAAATGAGATGACGATGAATCTGTACATGCTGTGCATTCATGACTAAAAGAAATACCTAAATATGTTGAGGATAGAAACAGACATTAAAAGATTTCATACATATTTAAGCACGTCCAAATCAACACTTAGAAATAGTTCTCAAAAGCATTTATCAGCAGAAAAATAATTTGTAGCTTGGGAGAACAATTTTAGTTTCTCCATATTATACTTGTATGTTAATGACATATTATATTGCATTCCTCTAAGTAATATTAAGAGATCATCACACCAAAAGAGACATACTATGTTTATTTGTTCAGTTATCAATATTTCTTTGCCATTTTTACAATCGAGCCTTAAAGACTCCTTGAAACATTTCTTATTCTTTTATCAAATGTCTTCAAGATACTACTTTAGGAAAAAATTATGATAATATTATCCTTTCTGGGTCTAGATCAAAATAAATAAGTCCTACTATGGGAATAAAAATTTTACCATTTTTCTTTTTTTTTCAGCTTTAATTGAGTTTATTGGTACATTTTAGGGATACAGTACAGTTACATTCATTGTTGGGATCTTGTACCTCTACATGACAAGTCTTGATTCTCATTTTTTCCCCTTACCTCTGCCCTCCCTTCACCCCCTCCTCCCCTCCCCATCTACAAACACTTTATTTTCATCTTTTCATTCTCTCACATTTTTTTCTTTTCCCTTTTTACTCTTCCCCTACCCATCCCACCTTCCCTACACCTTTAGCTCCTTTCTTCCCATTTCTAAATGTCAGTAATCTTATTACAATCTTATGCATTGTTGCAGATTATTCACACCAGGGAAACTATTCGGTATTTACACATGTGTGACTTATTTATTTCACTTAGGAGTATATCTTCAATATGTATCCATTTTCCTATGAATGAATCTATTTTCTCGTTCTTTATGGCTGAGAAATATTCCATTTTATAGAAAAACCACATTTTCTTTATCCAATTTCCAACGGATGGGCAAATGGGCTGTTTCCAAGATTTAGCTATTACAAACTGTGCCCCTATAAACATGGGTGCACATACTTCTCTGTGATATGATTCTTTTAGTTCTCTTGGAAAGATACCCAGCAGAGGGATGGCTGGGTCAAATGGAACCTCCAGTCCAAGCTCTTTGAGGTATCTCCATATTGATTTCCATGGACCCAAAGACCCCGGAGGGGATCTCTTCAGCTGCCTGCCTGCCTGAGATCACCCGGCGGGTGCGCGACTATTTTTCTTATGAGAAATAGTACCTGAATATCTGGACATCTCAGAAGTATGACAGGGCTGAAAGAGATGGATAATGAAGGTGGGTTTGATTAACCTGAGGAAAGATTTCTCTTCAGTGAAGGAGATTAAAAGTTATAATCATTCATCTTAATGAACTCTGATGAGGAGGAGCAAGCAATGAACCACTCTTTCCCAGTTAATATCTTGGGCAGGAATGAGGAAGCAGGCCGCACTAGTCATTTGCTCCTGGGATTCCAATGTGAAAACAATACGGAGAAGAAGCATATCACTTCCCTGAATGTTGGAGAAATGCTGGCAACGTTTTTTAATGTAAATGAATTAATTATTATTTTGAACTAAGTATTCTTTTGTCTTCGTTTCCTGGTCTACCTTCCTTACCCAGAAATAATATAGCAAGACTTTTTTTTCACATTGAACAAGCTTTTTATAGCAACCAGTCTCTGCACAAAAGGTATTTACTTGATTATCTAGACACGGAAAACTACCTAGTGAACCTGGATATTGACAACGTATTACGTATTCGTGTGACATCAATTTAGAATACTGCATAATAAATGTCTTCAAATTTAAACAATACATACATTTTTTCCAATTATAATTTTTTATTAATAAATGTTTACATTACACAGTTTTATTCCTTGTAAGGAGTTGGTATTTGGACATAAAACATCTCAATTATTTTTATCCCTGCCATTTCTTTCCTTATATTTGTCATATAAAAGAAATCAATCAATATTTAAGATAGTATGTTTGATTTATTTCTGAGACATTTGGGTCTCAAGCTGGATCCATTTACCAACAAAAGACTACAGTTTAATCTTACTTTTATGGCATGGTAATACACCATTGTGTGTAAACACCACATTTTTATTATCCAGTCATTTGTTAGTGAGCATACAGATGCTTTCTAAGATTTGTCTATTATGAGCTTTCAACATAAGTATGCACAGTGAAATATGGTGTTTTTCACAATCTTAGGAAGATACCTAGAAATGAAACAGTGGGATAGAATGGATTTCTAGTTTTAATATTTTGAGGAAGTTCCATACTGATATCCACAATGGTTGTATTGGTTTAGAAACTCACCAATAATGTAGAAGACTTCATTTTTCTATGCAGCCTCACCAGCTATTATTATTTGACTTCTAATTGATAACCATTCTTTCTGGAGTTAGATGGAATCCCAGTCTTGTTTTAATTTGCATTTTTCTAATGGCCAGGAATGCTGAGTATTTTTTTATTGATTGGCATTTGTATTTCTTCTTATTGGAAGTGTCTGTTAATTTTAGTAGCCTACTTTTTGATTAGGTATTTTATTTTAGAGTCTACCTTTTTGAGTTCTTTATATATTCTAGATATTAGTTTTCTGAGTAATAGCTGCCAAAATTTTTTCCAATACCATAGGTTGTTTCTTCACCCTCATGGTAGCTTCTTTCACTGCGCAGAAGCTTTTCAATTTGGTATGATCCCATTTGTTGATTTTTGGTCTACTTCTTGTGCCACTTGGGGCTCTGTTCAGAAAGTCCCTGCATGTGCCTATTTCTTCAAGAGATGTATCTATTTTATCTTCTGCCTAGTTAAGGGTTTCCATTTTAACATCTAGATCTTTGATTCATGGTGGTTTCAGTTTAGTACATAGAAAGAAATAAGTGTCTAGATTCAATTTTCTGCATTTGGATAACCCATTCTCCCAGCACCATTTATTAAACAGGCTGCCTTTCCTCCTGTGTATGTTTTTCAGTCCTGAATATGTATGGGTTTTTTAAATCCTCTATAATGTTCCTTTGATACATATGTTTGTTATTGTGCCCAGAACTGTACCATGTTGTTTCTATCCCTGTAGATTTGTAATGTACCTTCAAATCTGGTATTGTGGTGTCTCCTGATTCACTCTTCTTACCAAGATTACTTTTGCTATTCTGGGTCTGATCTGGTTCCATATGAATTTCAGGATTGTTTTCTCTATTTCAGTGAGGAATACTGTTGGTATTTTCATTGGGACTGCAATAAATCTTATATCAATATTGAAAGTATGGTTATTTTTACTATATTGGTTCTGCATATCCAGGGATCTTTCCATTTTCTGCTGTCCTCTTTGATCACCTTTCTCAGAGCACTGCAGTTTTCATTGTAGCTATCTTTCATTTCCTTGGTTAGGCTAATTTCTAAGTATTTAATTTTTCTTAATGCTATTACAAATAATGCTGTTTTCCTAAGTTCTTTCTCAGTGAGCTCATTATCAGTATAAAAAAGATATCGATTTTTTATTAAAAGAAATCAGTGTTGATTTTTATCCTTCTATGCTACTGAATTTGGTTACTTATTTTAGGAGTCTTTTAATGAATTTTGGGGGGGTTCTTCTGTGTAAGGGATCATGTGATTTGCAAAAAAAATGATAATTTGAAATTATTTCTTTCTCTTGTCTGGATTTCTCTTCTAACATTATAAGTATTGTGTTGGACAGGAGTGGTGATAGCAGACACATTTGTTTCTGATTTGCGAGGGAAAGCTTTCTGATTTCCCCCATTTAATGTTATTGGTGAGCCCCAATAAGTGCCCTGACCTCCGATTATACATGTGATGTGGAATGAAGACAAAGATAAATAGTAAAGGAAATGAGGCCTGGGAGGTCAAAGCTTCTAGTGAGCCCCTGAACCTCTAGATGCCAGTATTTGTTGAACACACAGCAGCAGGTGAGTGTATGGTTAGGTATGTGGGGTGACGATCACAAGTACTGATAAGAGCGAGGCCTAGCAAGAACAGAAAAAACCATTCTTGCGAGAAGTGAATTTTAGGTTAGTGGGAACTTGTTCTTTCCCTAGATTAGTATTAAATTTTTATAGAGGGTGAGCAAGAATCATGGGGTTTTCAGCCACAGATGCAATCAAGCTAATACAAGCACCACAGTGTTGTTGACCTGGGTTGGACTCAGCCATAGCCAGTGGCACAGTGGCACTTAGGGTTCTCTTTATGCATGCCAGCTGCAGCCATTAAGCTGTGCACTTATGCCTCAGACCAACTCTGAATTATAAGCCAATTGTAACAAATGTTTTGAATATTATCAAATCCTGCTCAACACCATGTTAAGGTGGTCTTCAAATATGGTACTGTCAGTAGAATTGTTATAAATGGCTTTGATCAGATTGAGATACTGTCCTACCATACATTTTTTCAGGGGTTTTATCATCAGTAGATATTGGATATTGTCAAAGGTGTTTTCTGCATCTATTAAATGGTCAGGTGATTTTTGTCCTTACTTATGTTTATGATATATTACATTTGCTGATTTGCAAACGTTGAGCCATCCTTGCATCCCTAAGAAGAAACCTACTTGGTCATGATGTATGATCTTTTCGCTGATTTGTTGCATTCTGTTTATCAGTATCTTGTTGAGAAATTTTACATCTGTGTTCATTAAGGAAACTGCCTTCTCTTTTTTGGATGGGTTCTTGTCTGGTTTGGGAATCAGTGTAATACAAGATTCCAGGAATGACCTTAAGAACAGTTCTACCCCTTCAATTCCATAGGATAATTTGAGTAGTATTGACCTTGTATCTTCCCTAACATTCTTATAGAATTTGGTAGTAAATCCAAAAGAACGTGGGTTTTTATTAGTTGGTAGATTTTTTTATTACTTCAATTTCACTGTCAGTTATTGAATAATCCAGGATTTTTATATCTTCTTGGTTCACATTTGTTAATTCATATGCACCTAGGAATCTTTCCATTTCCTCTGTATTCTCTAATTTGTTGATATACAAGTTATAAAGTATAATATTTGCTATTGATCATCTGAATTTTGACAAGGTCCATTATGATTTCACTTTTCTCAATTCTCACTGCATTGATTTGCTTCTTTTCTTTCTTTTTCTTTTTGTGTAAGATTGACTAAGCATCTGTTTATTTGGTTTATTCTTTCAAAGAAAAAACTCTTTGATTCATTAGTTCTTTGTAGTTTTTAAATCTTCATTTCACTGATTTCTGCTCTGATCTTTAAAATTTCCTCCTTGTAATTGCTTTGGATTTGGATCTTTATTTCTTTCTTTCTGTCTTTTTCTAGGATGTTGAAGTCAACCATTAGGTTTTTATTTGGGCTTGCTGTATTTTTATGATATTACCCATAAACTTCTCTCTTAGAACTGTTTTCATTTTGTCTCAAAAGTTCTGGTATGTGGTGAGGGCATTACTGTTTAACTCTAGGAGATAACTTTTATTTCTTTCTTGATTTCTTCTATAATCCATTGATTATTGGAGAATGTATTATTAATTTGCATTTGTTTGCATAATTTCTGTATTTTCTTTCATGATGATTTCTAGTTTCATTGTACCATGATCTGGAAATATGTGTGGTATAATTTCAATTCTTACACACTTATTTAAATGTGTTTTATTGGCTAGTATGTGGTCTACTTTGGAGAAAGTCCCATTTGCTGCTGAGAATATGAATTCTGTTGTTGGGTGGAACATTCTGTATACATCTATTAGGTACATTTGCTCAATGGTTTTCTTCAACTCATAACTCTTTGCTGAGGTTTTGTACAGTTGATCTACTTCTTATAGTGGGATTTTGAAATTCCCTATTGTAGTTGTTTTGATGTTTATCTGATCTTTTCTGTCCAGTAGTGCTTTTTTTATGAAGTTGAGTGCTCTGTTGTTTGGTGCATATAGTTTATACTTGTTATCTCAAAATTATACCTGTTGAATTGTTCCCTTAACTAATATGTAGTGACCTTCTTTGCCTCTTTGACTAGTTTTGACTTAAAATCCACTTTGCCTGAAAATAGTATAGCTAGTCCTGCTTGTTTGAGTGTTCCAATTGCCTGAAATATTGTTTTCCATCCTTTGATTTTTAGTCTATAAATTTCTTTTTTGTGTTAAATGTGTTGCTTGTATATAGCATACAGTTGGATTTTGTTTCTTGATTGATTCTGCCAATATGTTTTTGATTGGGGAATTGAGACCATTAACATTCAGAGTTTTTACTGAAAGGTACTGACTTATTCCATTATTTTTCTGTTGCTGACTGCTTTCCTTTCCCTTCTATTTAACTGCTTTACCTTGTGTACTCATTCTATTAACTCTTTTGACATTGTTCATTTCATTTTCTCTTTCAGAATATCCTTCTGAGTTTTTTTGAGACATGTTTTCACCATCCTTCATATCTTTAGGTTCTCTTTATCATGGAAATATTTTATTTCTCCATAAAGTTTGCAGGATTATCAGACTAGGTCTGAAATTGTTTAGGTTTAGAGCTTGAAACATTTCCTTTCCAGGTTTTCTGGCCTTTTCAGTTTGTGTTAAGAAGTCTGCCATAGTTTTAATGGATTTTCCTTTAGAAAAAGGGTCTTGCTGCTTTTCATTAACACCTTTTAAGACTTTGAACTTGTGTTGAATTTCTGAAATTTTTACTATGATGTGTCCTAGGAAAGTTTGTGTGTGTGTGTGTGTGTGTGTGTGTGTGTGTGTGTGTGAATATATGTTTCAGTTATCTGTATGTTAAATTCTTTTCTGGACCCTCAAGTTATGACCAGTCTCACATACAATTTGTGTACCAACCAGAATTCTAGTTTTAACTTACAGGCAAAGTCTTGTGTTTATGATCTGAATGCCAGTCTTTCCTGGGTGGGGTTAATTGAGAAATCCTGGGCCAATGTCCCTCTAAGGACACTAAGATCTCCCTGGAAGAAAGTGTGGCCTAAAATTTTACAGGAGAGAGACTTTGAAGGCTGTGTACAGGAGCCTGAGGTTTTAATTGACCCTGTGGTTGATGACATTGTCACTACAGCAGAGTCCACAAGCTTCCAGGTAAACAGTGGTGATGTTGAGGAACAGGTGGAGATACACTCAAAGGAACTATCTGCAGAGAAACTTTAGCAACTTCTGGCTGAACAACAGAGAATGACAGCTTAGCTTTATGAAGAGGAGGGGAAATATCAAGTCAGTGCAGCAAAGTTCTTCTGAAATAAAGGAAATCCTGAAAAAATGGATAGAGCTACAAACATTTGAAGACTCAACCAGACAGAAAAAAAGCCAAATGTTGCATTCACTTTCTTAATGACAATGTCATGTCATACTACAGAACAGTGTTAAAGAAAAGATGAAAACAGACAACCTTAGATGAGGTTTTAGTTTTGAGAAGGTTGAGACCTAGCAAGCAAAAGCAAGTCCTAGTGGGCTACAGACTCTTCCATGGAGAGAAAGACAACAAAGAGCCAGATTCCTGATGTTCTTATTGAAGGGGACCTCTCCTTCCAAGCAATAACCACCTTCCATTTCATTCTCCTTTCCTGCAAACCAAAGATGTCAACTCGAATTATTAGTACAGTATGAAATTGTTGTTTCTGGTAAACTAGGAGCATTTTGTTACTTTTTGGTGAATACACTAGGAAAATTACTGGTGTTTCTGATAAATTTCGCACATTATACAACACTTTTTATCATAAAATGGTTATTTAAGGGTTTCTTCTGGAGGTTCAGAATGCATTTTTGGTATTTCCATCATTTCTTATAGGAAAAAGAATCTTGACTTCCAACCAACTTGAGTTACAACCAGCCCTTGCAAACAAATTGAGTTCATAACTCAAAGGTCCACTGTACAAGGAAAGTTTTCTGCTATTATTTCTGTAAACAGGTTTTTAAAGCTATTTGGGCTGTGTTCTGATTTTTCACTAATTCCACTTAATCCTACATTCTTTGTGTCATCTGCCAACTGCTGGATCCATTTTTCATGTCCTCTTGTTTGTAAGGTATCCATTACTGGTCACTGACGGCAGCCTTGTTTTCTAGTTCTGACACTCTGTCTTCCTACTGGTTACTTTTTTCATACTTCCATTAAAAATGTTATTCTCTTGAATTTTGGTTTGGTACTTTTTCATGGACTCTTTTCTATAGTGGACATTCATGTTTTGGATTGTTTTGTTTAACTCAGTTAGCTTTTTTGCCTTTTATTTTATTTATTTATTTATTTATTTTTCAGTACCAGAGATAGAACTCAGGACCTTAAGCATGCAAGGCAGGCAGCTGAACCACTAAGTTAAATCCCTGGTCCTCAAATATCTTTTTATTAGTGTTTTCTGCTGACTCACTAATCATATTGTTTATTAGGTACATATTCTGTTTAGATATATCTTTTTTAACTCACCAAGCACTTATTCATCTAATTTAATTTTATCTCCCCTGTGATACTTTTGAATAATTCAGCTGTGTAGCCTTTTTTTTTTTTTTTTTTTTTTTGATACCAGGGATTGAATTTAGGACCCTGCACTTGCCAGGCAGGCACAGTGCCACTAAGCTAAAACCCTGGGCCCAGCTGTGTAGCTTTTAATTTCCTCCCCTTTTATGCCCCATGGACCAGCTCTGGGGGAGTTCGGAGTTTGGGGATGCATTTTCTTAGTTATCTTTTCATTTTTCTATTTTTTCTTTGTTTTTTATATTGCAATACTTTGTTACTAGTGTGGAGACATATCTAGTTAGCATCTACTTTTCAGTGATGCACTCTGGGTGTAGCTAACTATAGGCCTTAGCCTCTGTTCCAGAATCCAATCACCTCTGTCTATTTGTAAGGAGTCTGCAATGTATTCGATTCAATACCCAGATCTCTGAGAATAGGCTCCAGCATTGTTAATGATACAAAGGCAATCCAGATATTGGCATAAAGAGACAGCCAATTAATAGCAACAACTATGTTACCTTGGCTATAGTAGTACAATCAACCACAATAATAACAACATTAATGACTAACTGGATATTGATATACACTAAGGACCCATAAATTACTACCCTTAACCACAGAAAATAGATCTATAATTACAGTGTAAATGTTAAGAAAAATCAAACATTGACTTACAATAAATGCTAACTATACCAACTTTATCTCCACTAACAATAGAGTGGAATTCAACATTAATAGAATAGATTTAACTATCTAAAGATTCATTAAAGCCTAATGGTTATAGCAGTAAAAATAGAGGGATGAAGAACTAGAGAATGAGAAAAGTTAATTTTGAAATATTAATCAATGGAAGATGAAGAGAAGGGAAAAAGTGAGATAGGCTATCCAATTAAGGAGTAAAAGGAAATTAATAATACCAGATAACAATAACAGAAAAGAATGAGCAAGAAATCAAAGAAAAAAAGAGATAGAAAAAGAAAAGAAAAAGAAAAAATAGGACAGAAAAAAGTTAAAACAACAAAGAAAAAGCAAAAACCCAAAAAACAACAAAGGAAAAAGAAAGAGAAAAAAACCAGTCCATTAAAAAAATATGTATTTTTCCTTAAGTGCTTGCTTTTCAGGATCTACAGTCTTGGAATCCAGAAAGTCATGATTTTCTCCACCTAGTTTTAAAACCTATGGGTTTGCGAGATGCCCTCCTTGCTCCTAAGCTCCTCTGCCAGACTATGGCAACAATTCAATCTGAGGCATGCCTTTATTCACTTTGGTAAATTGGGGGGAAAAAAGAAAAAGAAAAGAAAACCCCTGTGGTGTTTGATGGATGCAGGCCATGGGGCAAAGGTTCAATACCAGCACTTTTAGATCCAATTGCCTCTGAAATTCACATTTGCCAGATCTGATTTCTCACTACAGAAGGCTTGGCCTGTTATCTTTTCTGGCCTGAGTTTAAACTTCTCTTAGGGCCTATGTTTACCCCATATGCTCTCCCCAGCTGTCTCCCATGGCTATCTCTCCACCTGTTGTTTTTGCCCAATAAGGCTGGTAACCATAAAATGAAATTGTTCTGTGACTCACCTTAGATAACGCCTTCTCTGAATGGAGCCTGATTAAACACACTCTGGAAATATGAAGAACACTGCACTGGACTCTATTCTGTGTGAAGGAGACACTTCCATAATAAAACCCCATGCTCTTTTTGTAGTTCACAATAGACATGGGCTTTTCTTAGGGCTAGCACAGCTGTCTAGGTCCATTATTTCTCCCTGGAGCTGCCATCTCTCCAGAATTTACCTTCTCTCCTAGGGAGTTGTCCTTGCCTGTGATAAGGTTGGTCAGTTTGCCCACACTTCTGCTGATTTCCTTTGTTCAAGTGACAGTATTATTGTGAATGGAGAGATGTTCAAATTGTTTTTTTTTTTTTTT
>NW_022900914.1:20849929-20859200 GCF_012274545.1 Fukomys damarensis
AAATTTTTTTTTTTTTTTTTTTGGTGGGTGGTGGTGGTAGTGATTTCTGGAAAGTCCTATTCTGCCATCTTGCTTTGACATATACATAGATTGATCATGACAAGCAACTGGCTGGATTCCCCCAGGTGGGTTCTTAGCTGTAATTATCTATATAAAAATTTATGACAACTGTGGCACTAATAACGCATATAAAATTTGAGATTTTCTACTGTTTTAACAAATTATAATGATAGGTTTCTATGAACATAATGAGAACGGCAAACATTTTCTTGCTTCTAAATTGCGTTTGCTCAGGAATCTCAGGTCTAATGGAATCATGGGGACCTTAAATTTTTACAACAAAATATGAATTCTGGCCTACAAAGACTGTGAGACATCAATAACAAAACTAGTGGAATGAATACCTACAGCAAAGCCCCATGAAAATAAATTTATAGAATTATTTTTATATAAAAATTAGGTGCTTTGAAAGAATAGGGACAATGTTTTCAGATAGGAAAAAATGAAGTTCCCTGTTATCTTAAAGGATGCTGTTAATTTCCAGGTTGAAAGCCTTTATGCAATAAAGATGAAAGTAAGAGTGCTAGCTAAATTTCCAATATTTTTTCATCTCTGAGATTGAATGAGTCAGGATTTTTTATGCATCATTTCCTGCTTCAGTTATTCTTAACAAGCCACTCAAGGAAGACAAAGAACTATAGGTTGTATATACTGTGTGAATATGACCATAAAATAGTTCATCTCTTCCAAAATAATTGACTTCATAGATCATCTATGAATGAAAAAAAGTCCTTTGCATTCTCAGTCCATACAGATATGATTAGCTCAACTGTTCTTCTATAAATGTACCAAAATTATACCTTTAAAAGATTTCATGAAGTTGTTTGGGGCTTTATTTTTCCCTCATTGTTCACCGTGAATTCTTATCTTATAACTTTACAAAAATAATAAAGTTTTATATGATGATAATATGCACAATAAAATGCATGAACTTAATATTTCTAATATGTAATCAAGGGAAAACATATCAAATAACTAACATTTTAAAAGATAATGCCATTGCATCTCTTTTACAAAAAAAAGTGTGAATAAATACCACAAAATGTTAGGTAATCTAGAAGATTCATTGATTACTGTCTTGAAGCATGAATAGCAGTGAGGTAGCACACACTATTCTTCTAACTGGTGTTTGGGATGACTAGATGACTCCCGGTCCACCCCCGCCAAGCTCTGTGATCTACAGGAAAAAGAGGATCCTGGTAGAACACATTTTATCTTAAATATATTCTATTATGTTATTTCTTTCTTTCCTTTTTTTTTTTTTTTTTTTGTACTGGCAGTTGTACTCGGGACCTTGTGTTTGCAAAGCAGGTGGCAGAACCACTGAGCTAAATCCCCAGCCCTATTATGTTATTTCTTGCCACCAGGTGTTCTCTACTGTGACTTATTCCTCTTAATAGTCTTACTCTTCAAAAATACATCAGAACCCTAAAACTAGATATATTGAGCACTCCATGTAGGAATAGTCAGTTATTAAACAATGTCATGTGATGTAAATGATTCTAAACCATGTATTCATAATTCTATTTTATTCTTCCTCTCATTTTCCTTTTTTAAATCAAAAAAGTATAGTTCAGCTATTTTCCAGTATTTAACAGTCACCTACTCAAAATGATCAGGATTTTTTTCTTTTTAGAATAGAAAATGACCTAGAGAACTTTTAACTTCAATATTTACTCCATAGTGCCTGATATTACCAGCATGTTATTGATATTGTTTTCTCATAATATAGAAAATTTCTAACTTTTCTAAACTTAAGGTTCATCCCTTTTAAGGAATCCTAGGCAACAGAGACACGGCAGTGGGTATAACAATTCCTAATTTAAAACTATACTACAAAGCCACTGTGATAAAAACAGCATGGTATAGGCAAAGAAACAGGCCTGAGGATCAGTGGAATAGATTGGAAGATACAGAAACAACTCCAGATGTACTCAATGTAATTTCTGTTAAGAAAACAGAGTGAGCTCAAAAAATCTAATAGTGAATCTTAAGCTTCTGGAAAAAGAAGAGCAAGAGAAACCCAAAGCTCATACAAGAGAGGCAATTATAAAGATCAGAGCAGAAATCAATGCAGTGGAGACTAAGGGAATGACACAAAAAAATCAACAAATCCTAGAGTTGGTTTTTTGAAAGAATAAATAAAATCAATAAACCCTTTTATAAAAAAAGAAAAAATAGAAAATAAAAAAGGAAAGAAGAGGCTCAAATCCATGCAATTAGGAAAGAAAAAGGTGAAGTCACAATAGATCCATCAGAAATTCAGATAATCATCAATACCTATTTTGAGAGCCTGTACTCTAATAAAATGGAAAACAAAGAAGAAATGGACAGATTTCTAGATACATATGAATTACTAAAGCTGAACAAAGAAGATAGAAAAATTCTAAACACCCCCAAACCAGGGAAAGACCCAACCAAAAAAGAGAACTACAGGAAAATCTCCCTATTGAACTTAGATGCAAAAATCCTCCTTAAGATACTAGCAAGCAGAATACATAGGGTCATCAAAAAGATCATATACTCTGACCAAGTCAGATTTATTCCAGGCATACAGGGATGGTTCAACATATGTAAATCAATAAATGTAATAAACTATATTAACAGAGTCAAGGACAAAAACCATATGATCATCTCAATAGATGCAGAAAAAGCATTGGACAAATTTCAACACCCATTCATAAATTTAAAAACTGCAAAAAATTAGAATAGATGGTCGTTATCTAAACTTGATAATGACTATGTATGAAAAACCAACAGCCAACATCATACTAAGTGGTCAAAAACTGAAAACTTTCATGCTAAAATCAGGAACAAGACAAGGATGTCCACTATCACCACTCCTGTTCAATATAGTTCTAGAAACGTTAGCCACAGCAATTAGATGAGAAAGAAATAAAATCAATAAAGACAGGAAAGGAAGAATTTAAACTGTCATTATTTGCTGATGATATGAAACTCTACTTAGAAGACCCAAAAACACTGCCAAAAGGCTTCTAGACTTAATTGACACTTTCAGCAGAATAGTGGGATACAAGGTAAATACTCAAAAATCAATACCCTTCTTGTACATAAATAACAGTCTCACTGAGAGTGAAATTAGGGAAACAATCCTACTTACAATAGCATCCAAAAAAATAAAATATCTAGGGATCAAAAGACCTCTACATTGAGAACTATAGCACTATGAAAAAAGAGATGAAAGAAGATATAAGAAAATGGAAAGACTTCCCTTGTTCATGGGTAGGAAGAGCAAATATAGTGAAAATGACCATACTTCCAAAACTACTAAACAGATTCAACTGAAATTCCAACATTATATTTCACTTAACTGATAAAATAATACAAAAATTCATTTGGAATCAGAAGAGACCTAGGATAACAAAAGCAATACTAAGCAACAGAGACATAGCAGGGGATCACAGTCCCCAACTTAAAATTATATTACAAAGCGATTGTGATAAAAACATGGTACTGGCAAAGAAACAGATCCAAAGATCTGTGGAATAGATTAGAAGATGCAGAAACAACTCCAGACATAGTCAGATACCTCATCTTTGACAAAAGAACCAACCATCCTCACTACAGGAAAGACAGCCTCTGTAATAAATGGTTTTGGAAAAACTGGATTTCAACATCCCAAAGTTTAAACTAGACCCCTGTCTTTCACTATGCACTAAACTAAAGCCCAAGTGGATTAAAGATCTAAATATTAAAACAAAAACATTAAACTTGCTGTAAGATAAGTTAGGTAGAACTCTCAAAGACATTGGCATAGGAAAAGACTTTATAAACAAATCCTCAGTAGCACAGGAACTAGCACAAAGAATCAACAATTCAGATCTCATCTTTTAGAAAGCTTCTGCACTGCAAGAAAAATCCCAACAGAGCTAAGAGACAATCTACAATGTGGGGAAAAAAATTTACCAGCTGTTCCTCAGACAAAGGTCTACTATCTAGAATATATAAAAACTCAAAAAAAAAATCAGATCTCCCAAATATAAAGACCCAATTCAAAATGGGTATCTGAAATGAACGACATTTCTCAGACAAAGAAGTAAAGGCAGCAAGTAAACATATGAATAAATGTGAAACATCACTGGCCATTCAAGAGATGCAGATGAAAACAATGAGATTCCACCTCGCCCTACAAAGAATGGCTGCTACTAAGAAATCAACCAATAACAAGTGTTAGTGGGGTTGTGGGGAGAAAGGGACCCTTCTTAGCTGTTGCTGTGACTTCAGACTGGTGCAAACATTGTGGAAATAAACATGGGGATTCCTCAAATAACTAGAATAAGAAATCTCATTTGACCTAGCTATTCCTCTGCTGGGTATCTTCCCAAAAGAATTTAAAAAATCATACCACAGTGATATATGCGCACCCATGTTTATAGCAGCACAATTTGCAATACCTAAAACTTGGAAAGAGCCCAGCTGCCCATCAACTGGAGACTGGATAAAGAAGATTTTTTAAAAAAATAAAATGGAGTACTACTCAGCCATAAAAAATGAGAAACTAAAGATATTTATAGCTAAGTGGATGCACATTGAGGCCATATTCAAGTAAAATTAATAAGTCACACGTGTGTAAATACTGAATAGTTTCTCTGGTATGAAAAACTAAAAGTGTAAATAAGGATCAAAATGTATAATTAGTATTGTGTAATAGAAAGAAAAGGTCTAAAAGAGTAGGGAAGTAGCAGGAATTGGAGAAAGGTAAAAAGGGATAAGAAAAAATAGGAAAAAAGGAAAAACATGGAAACAATGTCTTGTAAAAATGGAAGGGAGGAGGGGGTAAATGAAGGGTTGGGAATGGGGAAAAAATAAGATCCAAGATACATCATGTAAAGGTACGAGATCCTTATGACGAATGCAACTGTACTGTGTACCTAAAATGTACCATTAAACTTAATTTTAAAAAAGATTTTGTTTTTCACTACTGTGACACAATTTAACCTGACAGAATGTCTGATTCTTCTATCATTGTATTAGTATTGTGAATAATCATGTGAAATGTTTTGAGACAGAGTACTATATTTATGAATATAATTTTATGGTTTTTATTTCATTTAGTAGGAACCATTCCATAGATATGGAAAAACTAAGAAAATTTACTTCTGCTGTATAATTTGGCATTTGTTGTAGATTAAAGCTTATTTTTCTGTGAATGAAACATAGTCAACGAAGTGCTATTCCTTAAATATATATCATGTTATATATGATAAACATATGTTTTGTCAAATAAAAATCAACTGAATGCAAATTGAGGACGTACTCTTAAGCTCAATAAATAGGACACTTGCATGTAAATACTGAATAGTTTCTCTGGTATATGAGATTGAAAGTATAAATAATGATTAAAATGAATAATTGATAATGTGAAATAAGAAGGAAAAGTCCAAAGGTTTGGGAAGTGGGAGAGGTAGGGGAAAGGAAAGAAGGGAAAGGAAAAAAATGAGAAGAGAAATAAAATGGAAACAAAATCTTTGAAAATAGAGAGCAGGGAGGGGCTGAAGGAAGGACAGGGGAATGGGGAAAAAATAAGAATCGAGACAATCATGAAAAGGTACAAGTTCCTAATGATGAATGCAACTGTATTGTATACCTAAAATGTACAAATAGAAGAATTTAAGAGGAAAAAATTAAAATAATCAACCCAAGAAGAAAAAACTACTCTGTTCCTAAAATGTATGTGCTGACCTTTCAGAACCTTAGCATGTTTATCTGCCTGTAAAGTAGGTTACTAGTTTTTCCCTCACTCACTCTACAGAGACAGGGAAAGGATATCATCACAGTGCGAACAAACACAAAAGCAATGTCAACCATAAAACAAGGTAATAATGTAAGACAACTTTATGTTCTCAGGTAATTGTAATTCATCATTTGAAAAAATGATTTAAAGGGAACAGAAAATATCCTTCTAGCATATAAATGCACTATATAAAGAATCATATAATTATCTTTTTTAGGTTGTGATTATATTTCCTTTACCATCATTGGGTGTTCTGAGAAGTTGTTTATAAATCAGATTTTATTTTAAGCACATTAAAAGAATTCGCTATTTAAAGTAACTCCTGTTTAACCTTTTATGAAGTAAATAATGCTTTTAAAATGCTAAATATATAATCCCTAAGTAACTGTTCCCTTAAACCTTGGATCCCGTGTACAATGTTTTCTGGAAGTAGGATACAACTTATGGCTGTCAGCAACATGCGATAGTCTCCCCGTGGAACTGCTCCTGTCTCTTTTCATGGAATTGCTCATGTCCCATTCAGAACAGCATTACCACTGTCCTCTTTGGGAGCCATAGGTATGAGATGTCTTTCATTTGCCACAGTGCTGAGCAACAGATACATGTTATTACCTCTTAGTCTGCAAAGCATGATTTAGCTCCCCCATTTCTCTCAATAAAGTCTCAAAATAAGCAGAAGACTCCACACCCAAAAACATGCCCTTGACTAAATCCACTTCCTCAATGTGCAGGACTGACACTTTAACACCTAGAAACCATATTTCCTCCCAGGTAGTACAAATATTCCATGAGAGGGGTCGTACACAATTCTCTGCATTTCTTGCCTTTGGCTGATAATATCTCAGGTGTTAAAAATGAAAGGTTTTCATACCATTTAGTTTCTCAAAGAATCAGGAGGAGTTTCTTCCCAATGAGTTTTCTTTCAAAAGAAGAACGTCTGCAAGGTTCAAACTTATGATTCAAATCCTTTTCCATTTGAATCAAATATGTATCAGAATTTAGTTTTGCTTAGGCCCAAACTCATTTTACTGACTGGATTACAAAGTGTGTGTAAGCCATGGGGGATTAGAAGGGTACAGGAGAGTTGATTGAAGTCCTTCAGCCATGGAATTTCTGTAAGCATAACATTCTACTCATCAAATTAGAATTGACCAAAGAAAAATCTTCTGACAGGTGTTAAATATTTCTAGCTGGGAACTTACAAGAAATTTGTGACCTCTTTCATCATCAATCCAAATATAGTTTATGATTAATTTTGCAGAACAAATTCTAAAGCACAGGGAAGAGAAAGGAAGCCCTCCCAAATCAGAGATTAATAAATTGAACGCTATAAAGACTAAAGCAAGGTCTGGGAATTTAGCTCAGTGGTTCCCATGCCTCCCTCACAAGCACAAGGGCTTGAATTCAATCCCTGGCACACACACAAAAAAAAAAACTAAAGCAAAAGCAATAACCAAGAGTATGAATCCTGGAACCAAATCATATTGTAACGGCAATTCTGACACTTGTATGACTTTAAACTAATTCATGTGTTGACTTCAGTTTCCTCACCTATAAATAGGAATGACATTAGTACTTACCTATAATACAGTTGTAGAGATAAGTTAATATGTATAAAGTTCTAAGGATAGTATCTAAATACTATGGAATATGTTTAAAATCACAATAATGTGGAATAGAATTTAAAATTTGGTACTGCAAGGAACCTTAGAGATGAGAAAGTAAAAAAAATAAAAGGTAAAGAATCCGTATTGTGCAGTAAAAGCCTGCTCAACTTACTTAGAGATTATAACCTCACTTTGGGCCAGGAGATGGCCCGGACTTTTTATTTGAAAAGTTTTCATAACCCAAGCAAAAGTATGTAAGGATTTTGGTAAACAGGATCAGAAAGGAGGAGGACTCATAGACCCAGTAGGAATCTAAAGAAAAAATACTCTAGGTGAACAGCCTTGCTATGCAAAGTATAATTTCTGGACCAGAAGAATCAGATCCTAAGTAAGCATATTAGTCATGATCTGCACTGCAGAAGCATTTCCACATATTTCAAGTGCAATTTTGGTTGAGACACGTCAGTGTAGATGACAGTCCTACATGAGCGAAGAAAACTCAGATACAGATTAGAATCGCTGCTGATATTCTGGATGAGTTGAGGAGTCATCCCAAAGATAAGATCCAGGTGTGGATAGTCTTTATTGTATCTGCTTAACAATGACATCATGCCCCAAAGAAGTGATTAGTTTAGAGCAGAGGTGGAAGATGGTGTAAACACAACCTTCTAGTGGTCCAGCCCTCTACAAACACTGGCCAAAGCTGTCAAGAGTATCAGAACACCAGGAATGGAGAGTGGAATTTTTAAAATGGTTCTCATCCCTTCAAGGAACAAAAGTTCTTGGTAGGTTAACCAAGGAGCAACCTGCTTCGACAAACTCTGTCAACATTGTAAAGGCGAGAAGGTAAGGCAATGACATGACTTGGAGATTACATGGGAATTCAGAGGTCATCCCTGGCATATGGATATCGCAATCTCCTGGCAATAGAACTACGGAAAATCCTACCAACCACAGGCACCTGAGTTTCCCCTAGCCTGTTCAGCCTCACTGACTAGAGTGAGCAGTGGTTTTAGTCTTTTTGTGCTAAGGAATGCAAGTATCTGAGATGACCAAACGACAAAAATTAGTTAAACTCAGTTATTTAAGAAAGAAATTTTTTTCACATAATAGTTTAGTGAAAATACTGTGGGTTGGAATTTACAGATTTAATTAAAATGCTCATATCTCTAGTCTTTAAAAGTCTTGCTATTAAATTTCTACTTAGAATTGGATTCCAGGCAAAAAGCAGTTTGCCTTTAAGAAATTAGGGGGTTTGTTGGTGTCACTTAAAAAATCTCAGATCCTCACCATAGTCTAGAAAGAAATGAAAACATATCAGCATGAAAACTCAAGTTCCACTACATAATTGCTTCTCCGTACAGACCTGAAA
This sequence comes from Fukomys damarensis, assembly GCF_012274545.1. Taxonomy (NCBI): domain Eukaryota; kingdom Metazoa; phylum Chordata; class Mammalia; order Rodentia; family Bathyergidae; genus Fukomys; species Fukomys damarensis. The sequence continues at coordinate 20,858,724 of NW_022900914.1, forward strand.
GTCAGGCTCTTAGAGAACATTCCTACATATTCCTGCCAGTGCCTTGAAGACATCTGACTCAGCACTCACAAATCTGCGCTCGCCAGGCGCTGCATTCACCCTCCAGCTCCCATCTTATTCACCAGGTGAGCATCTTAGGCATTCGCTGTGCCCCACTGGGCATCAAGGTCCCCTCTGTGCCTTGCACTGCTCCTTCAGGGAATAATCACTATCCAGGGTGCTGACTCCTTAGGTGCAAAGATGAGAAAGCCCACAGAATGCCCAACATGGGATGATCTTTTCTGAGTCCTGGTTGGGTCCAAAGTAGGATACATTTGAAGGAGAAATAGAGAGAAAGTAGAACAGATTTACTTAACCCACATGCAACCCTCAGGAGTTAAGGCTGTCCTTCTGCCCTCTCTGTCTTACCTTTGATGTACAGCATAAATTTCTCTCCTAGTAGATTCTTTCTTTTTTTTTTTTTTTTTTTTTTTTTTT
>NW_022900914.1:20859211-20882659 GCF_012274545.1 Fukomys damarensis
TTTTTTGGTTTTTTGAGACAGGCTCTCACTGTATAGTTGAGACTGACCTGGAACTCACAATATAGCCCAGGCTGGTCTCGAACTCACAGTGATCCTCCTGCCTCAGCCTCCTGAGTGCTGGGATTACAGATGTGCATCCCCACGCCTGGCTCTCCTAGTAGATTCTTATTCCAGGTGCAATAATTTATAGAAATATATTTATTGGCAGGTATGTATATTACGTGGATCAAGTTGGTATGACTCTTTGGCCTTCAGAGACTGATTGCTCACTTAGACCTAGCAGGACCAGTCCTTTGTTATTTAAAAATAAACAAATATATAAAATCCAAGACAATGACAGGCATACTCTGAAACAAAATAGTAATTTTTCTTTTCAAAATAGAATTTAATGGGCATTTTGCTCAAATGAAGAACAAATATGCAATTTTCTGTTCCAAATAGAGAATTTCATGGATATCTCACTAAAAAGAAAACCAAATATGCATTAGATCTCAGACTATAATACAAGTCCTAGCTGTTATTTCACACAAAAGAAAAAAAATAAAAAGACTTCTTAAAGGTATTTCAACATTTTATAATTTATATGAGGATTCTTCAACTAATATCACCAACTAAAAGCTTTCTTCTCTAAAATAAATTTTTACGTGCATTGGCCCCTAAAATGGCATATTACTTATCACGTATCATTATCTGTCAAAGTAGACAAGGGAAAATTGCAGATAATTTGCTGATTCATAGTTCACTGTTACGTTGTCAGCCAACCTAGAAAAAAGTTCTTATCCCATGCAATTAAAGGATCAAGATACAAAAGAAGCCTTCTATGGTGCTTATACGTTGTCTCCTTTGGCCTTTTTTTTTGTCTGATATCTGTGTTCATAATGAAACACCTTAATAAACCACTGCAGATAAAAGGAAAAGTAAATCAGGGAGATGATTTGGGAATTCAGTGGTAAAAAGAAAGTCAAGATTTTCTCCACTGAAGAAGTCAGTGTTTTCTGACAAGGACAAATCAGAAACACCATTTGCAGTTCTTTTCATTTATTTTTTTAATCTGGTAGGCTGCATGCTAAGAGATGATTAAGGTATTTTGGAATTAAGAGCTCTTTGCCCTCTCACGGGGACCTGGTGCTTCACTTATTTTTTAAAAATTGAAAATTCTGCTACAGAGATATTATTCCTTTGCAGGGAAAACAGATTCTATGTATTCCACATATTACTGAATACATGGAGGTGTTGAAAAGTTCAAGGGAAGTAGTAAGGGTGAGAAAGGAAAAGAAAGGGCAGGAGAGTCCAAAAGGGAAATGCTGACAATAAATACCACAAGCCTGAAAAACAGTAAGCCTATCCTAAGCAAACAAAAGTCATAAGTATTTAATGTGTAAGATTATGTGCTATACAGTGCTGATGCTATTATGTCTTCAAAGTTCCGGTAGACTCTAAAAGTCATGGGTGTACTGGCTTGGCATGCCACAGGTGCGCCAGTAACAATCAGCCAAAAACTGAAGAGATGGGAGAATTCACTAGATGGACACATGTTTGCAGTTGAAAAGACAAGATACGGTTCATGAAAGGCCAAGTTAATAATTGCTCTCTTTTTTGGGGGGAGGTAGGGTACTGGGGCTCAAACTCAGGACCTTGTGTTTATGAGGCAGGCAGCCGCACCACTGAACTAAATTAAATCCCCAGCCCTCTTTTCTGTTATTTTGATACTGAATAACAGTTTTAAAAATTAAGTTCAGTTTCCAAAGCTGAGTTCAATTTTATTAAACCAATTAACTTATTTGCCAGTATTTACAGTCTACAAAAACTTACGAAGTCTCTACACCAAAGACATTAACTCTCTTAAGGTACACTGTCCTCTACTTCCTAAAGGTTCCTAGTTTCCAAAGCATGTTCATAAATCACTCTGACGTAAAGCTCAGAACAACTATCACCAGATACAAAGGAGTCAAATAATAATCTGATATAAATATAAAACATATCTGTAAAAATAAATAGCATGAGTCACAGCCTGGGCCTATGCAATTTGGATTCTCAGCTAGAAGGACAGTAAATGTTTTTAAGTATCATATATAACTTTATCTCAACTCATTGAGTTAAGAAATTTAGACCTAGAGATAGAACTAAAAATGCCCATTGAAAAATCCCACTATACTGAGCTATATAATGCATGAGCTTGTCACGACTCTAAATATTTAACACACTGGAGAGTTGATTTCAGCAATGTGGTGAGAGAAAACTATCTTTGTTCTTCTTCCTCATTAGAAAACAATTCTGTAGCTGCCATTGTGAGCCTATTACCATAAATAATAGGGTGATCACCAATCTGTTCACAAATTCAACAGAAAAAATTTGCAAGCTTGCTATTTATGCTTGCTGCAAACATGTTCCTCTACATAAATAGATGCTTAATAATTAAGTCTTTTACTCCCAGGAGAATATTGAATTTTCTTGATGCAGATGACAGCTCATTCTGAAAACCTTTGATTCTTATATGCAGTAGGTTTTTTATTACAGAAACAAAGACTCACCCAGGCCATTTGACCTGACCCAGTAAAATTGTTCTTCAGTATTACTTACTAGGTGGTATATTATAACACAAGGTTAGATGAAATATTGGGCAATGGTATTTAAGTCCTCCACAGCAGTCCGTCTCCTCTAATCGTTCTCCTCTTTGCTATCTTCTCTGTTCTATCTGATAAACATATTTCTCATCCTAACTTCACTTCAGGAATTTATTTCTATCTTACTACAAATTTCCTCAAACTAAGATTTCTCATTGGCTCTGCTCTGGGAGGTTCTCCTCCAGGATACTAAAAATTTCTCCACAACTACTTTCAGAACTATAAATGAAAATATAGTTTGAGTTTATATCTCTTGGTTTATTTGTTCCTATCACCTATCTATGTCTGCCTGTCTATCCATCTGCCTATCCATCTGTCTGTGTGTCTTTATACTATAAGTATAAGTTCCTCTAAAACTCTCTGTCGTGGAGTCCAGCATTCTACACATAATGACTGTTCAACGAATGATGTGTGCCACACTGAAACAGTGGAACTTCATACGGAAGAATCAGAAAACAATTTCAGTATTTTCTCCCACTTCCCAGGCCTGTGGGGCTAATTCTTCCTGGCCCCTAAGATTAAATTGAAGACAGACATCATGACTTCTCTAGCCAGCCTCAGGAAATGAAACTCCTGAGAACCTTATCAGTCAGAGAGAACTTCGTCTGAGTAGAATGACCTTGTAGTTCAACCTTGCTGGAAATGTTCAGTCCTGTCAGCCTCTTGCCTGAATTCATACTATTTCCAATCACTCACTTCTCCCTGCATAATAGATGTTTTTATTCCCTTTCTAATTCCACTTTAAATCTATGCCTTCTCTAAGATGAGTTTCTGCAGTGTCTGCCAGACCACCAGGGAAAGAGTAGATCTTTTCCAGGCCACAGTTTCTCTTCTGGCCCAGGTGTGTGTGTGTGTGTGTGTGTGTGTGTGTGTGTGTGTGTGTGTGTGTGTGTGTGTGTGTGTATAGATGTGCTGTATTTCCAGCACCCAAACATAGTGTTGGAAACTTTAAAGAGTCCTATGTCTCTTATTGTTAAAGGGATCCATGGCTTTGAGAAAACTGGCTATCTTCTGCCTTTTTAAACAGAATTCTGCTTCATAATAATAGGGAAGAATGGATTTTGACCTCCAACCAATTCATTTTCTGTTTGTTTTTCTGTTTGTTTGTTTGGTTGGTTGGTTTTTTTTTTTTTGCCTATTAAGTTTCCTGGAACATTTAAAGCAAACAATACAGTTATATTTATCACTGGGATCATGTACCTTTACACAGTATGTCTTGGTGCTTATTTTTTCTCCATACCTCTGCCCTCCCTTCAACCCCTTTACCCTCCCCTATTTACAAAGACTTTCACAACCAGTTAAAAGAATTCACTTTTGCATGAGAGCTTCCAAAGTCTCACAACCACATAATATTTAGAGTGAGATATAAAATCATATTGTGTTATGCCACTGAGATTTTAAGATTTTTATTGTTCTTTTTTTTATTAGTGAATGTTTGTAGTACATAATGCTTATATTTCTGTGAGGAATTGATATAAGTACACAATACATCTTAATTCCTGTTCTTCATCCCTTTTCATTTTCCTCCTTCCTTTTATCCATCTCTTGTTCCCTTCCTTTTATTTTAACTTCTTTGCAACACGTAATGTTCAGACTGCTTGTGTGGAGTCGGCACATGCACATACCACGTCTTCATTCCTTTTTTATCCCCTTTTCCTCCTCTTTATTCTCCCCCTCTCCATTTCTTGATCCCTTTCCCATTTGAGAAAGTTCTACTTATTTCTTATTATCTATGCTCTATTTTGCTCTTTACTTGTCCTGTGGGTTTCGTGTATAAGAATGACATTTGGTTTGCGATAGTTAAGCTTGTGTGTATATATAATTTATTTCACTTAACATTATTATCTAGCACTCATGGCAGCAGCTAATACTTCATTCAAGGTGTAAGATCGCCAGGTATGAAGAATACTTTAGATTAGAAAAGCTGTGTTTATAAACATAAATATAAAACTAAACAAAAAATTCTTCGAGTTAAGGAACTCTGGACATCAGTAAGCTTCAGACTTTCAAATCAAGTGACACACACACACACACACACACACACACACACACACACACACACACACACACACGAAAGCCCTTTAACTGAAAAGGCTGCGTAAATCTATTGTGTTTTCTCTTTCTTCATTTTTTATTAGAACATATTTGCAGAACAAAATGAACACATTCATCATGAAAGATTTCTACACATACATAATACATCTCAATTCATTTTTATCCCTCTCCCTACTTACAAAAAGCTCTATTTCCCTTTTTATCCTTCAATTCTTTTTTCTTTTAAGTCCCTTTTCCCTTCTTTCTGTTCCTCTTCCCCCAGCTCTTCCCTGTACCATTTGAACAAGTTCTTCCTCCTCCCTAATATCTGTCCTCCACTGCGATAGGTCATCCCTTCCATGTTGGCTATAGTGAGTCACTGCTGCATAGGGGGAAAGAGGCAGCTCATCATCTTTCAAAGACAATACTTATTAACAATCAAAGATTTTTTACATGTAGAAACAGTCAGATTAAATAGTAGAAAAGTCACCCTCATATATTCTATTTTTCTCTCAATATAGAGGAGCACGTCTATTGGATGAACTAATGAGTATATAACTGATTAGACTTGCGTTACAGTGATAATAACAACTTGATTTCCCTTGACTTCCTTCCAATGACATATGTGTAAGAATGTGAATGCTAAAAGAAATATAAGAAAAGGGGTCTAGGAAATGTTCTTTTTACTTGATTATAAAGGAAAGAAGACATCAGAAGCAGGACTATTATTTTTAGCCTCCAGGATAAAACATTCCCTTTGAAATAACTATAGGATTAAATTGGTGGTTCTCATCCTGGAGCAGTTTTGCCCCTCAGCTCTGGGAAGAAAGAATGGGAATACTATAGACATCTACTGAGTGGAAGCCACAAATGATGCTCCACATCCGACAATGCATAAAGCAATCCAAGCACAGCACTATCCAGCTCCAAAGGTTAACAGTGCCATGTTAAGAAACCTATAGGTTATAGTTTATAGGTTAGTCTTATAATTCTCTATAACAGCCCCCAAATCTTCATCTAAGATCCCTGAAATGCCTGCTTTTATAAGTTCATTGTAGTTTTGACTTTGGAGAAACTGTCCCATAAATAAAAGAAAAAAAAGGTCAATTTATTATTAAATTATTATAAAAAACTTTTAAATTCTAGGACTCACAACATTTATTAAGACAAGGTGTTGAGCAGTTATTGAAAAATAGCAATAAGGCTTACACTTCAGATTAATTATTTACTTGGTGCTTGCATGAATGGACTAATAAACAGCACAGTGTGCTATGTTTTACTGCATGGAGTCCCCTTGCATGGGTCAGATGCCAATCCTCTCAAAAATGTACAGAAAGGGAGATTAAAACTGTTCTTTTAAAAATCTTAGTAGCCACAGTGCCATTACGGTGCTTGACTTTGTAATTCTTCAGCAGATGTTGGCTAAATTATTGAATTTACCAATTTCATGTCCTCTTTCCCATCTTTTAATGGTTTCATTTCATTTTATTCATTCACAATGTCTTTATTAAGCATCTTCTCTGTATCAGCATCTTTCTAGATCCTGGGGATTCTTTGAGCAAGATAAATTCTTGTTATTACCAGCCTTTACTGCATTGTGGTTGTTTTCAAACTTACTGGCTATAACAAAAACAAATAATCCTGTATTCCAGAGACACACATATTTAAGTGACTAAATCAAAACGCTTCACAAACAGCATTTAGTATTCTTGATTAAAAATACATTCTAATATTTTCTAATCTATTCTCTTTTCTTAAGGATGTATTATTTTACAACTCATGAATGGAATATAGTTTCAGTTTGAATTTTCTGTATAATATATGAGAAGAATAAATATATTCATAAATACTTAAAATAGTATTGGGAAGACAGTTCCTTAGTATTCAATGACAGTTTCAGTAGGGGATATTTCTTAGATAAGATTATCAACACAGTCCTCTAAAGTAGGACTAAGGCTTGAATGATAATAGTAACTAGCTTTATGTAACATATTTGATGCATCACTATGACTGCTTTACATATAATTACGCACATGAACTTCATAACAATTCTCTTACAGTTATAGAAACTGACACAGGCAATGACCGTGTCTTACTCTATTTTCAGTTCCATAACAAAATACCACAGTCTGGATGCCTTACTAACAACAGGACCTTGCTTTCCAAAATTCTGAGCTAGAAAATCCAAGATAAAGGCAATGGTAGATTTGGTGTCATGTGAAGGTCATCCTGCTGTGTCCTTGTGTGGAGGAAGGGATGACCTAATTTGGGAGCATCTCCTTTATAAAGGTAATAATTCCATTCATTAGGGATCTACATTTATGACCTAATAAATTTCCAAAGGGCTCATCTCCTCAACAGGGGGACTAGATCTCAACATGTGAATTTTTCAAGAATACAAACATTCAGACCACAGCACTGGAGTTATGAGTCTTGTGCCCCAGGTCATAGATATGCTACGGACAAATCTCAGAGTTTAAAGTCAGCTATCTCCAAGGTTCATGCTCCTAATTCTTATTCAATAATGCCTCTGACAGGAGGGGAATTAGTGGCACAAAATTACTGGGAAACTTTTCTTTCATTAAATACATGTCCTAAAACAAAAATAAAGATATCTTTACCTTCCGGCAGACATGGTTCCTTTTAAAGTTTTTAACGTTCCATTTCTAAATAACCTTACTATCTTGCTCTAGTTACAAGTAACCTGTCACTTATTCTGCTGTTATGATTTCCTTTGCCTTGGAAACAGTAAACTATCCTTTCATTCTCTACATTTGGTCAATGCACAGCTGTTCTATAATCAAGCTTCAGGTTTTTCCCTAGTTTTTTTTTCTGTTGTTTTTTTTGTTTTGTTTTGTTTTGTTTAGTACCAGGGATTGAACTCGGGTCCTTGTGCTTGCAAGGCAGGCCACCAAACCGCTGAGCTAAATCCCTGGCTTTCACTAGTCTTAACCACTGAGTCTGGTAATGGAATCCAATCCTCTTTTTCTGCAAAGTCTTATCAAGAACTCACTCTCCCTAGAACACAGAATAGCAAAGCCTCTAACTCCTCTGGCCAGCACCAGAGTCCCACGACAAAGAACCTTATGTGTAGGGAAGCCTTTGTCTGAGCCTGAGCTATATATGCTAAAATGACACGCCTGACTCGGGCCTTAAAATTCCCTGAAAGATCTAAATCATCTCTCTGTAATGCAGACGGTAGAATCAATATAAGTGGCTTGCTTGGATTGGTGTGTCAGTAGATGCTACAATCACTGACAACTACTGAAGAAACAATAAAAGGTAGGAGGAAGAAAGGAAGGACTTTGGATTTAGAATCTTATAACAGCTGTGCCAAAGAGGACTAAAGGATGAATAATCAGCTTACTTGGTATATGGAAGGCTGCAGGCCACCAGTGAGTTTAATGGTTCAGGGTGTTCTGTAATAAATTCCATGGCTTGCAAAATTTCAAAAGAATACAGATTACATTTTCAGGGTATGTGGCCCCAGAATGTTTTTTATCAGTTAGGATTCATTTTCAGACAAAAGGAATAAAATCTCTAGGTATTCTAAAAATAGTGTATTACAGAGAACTAATCGTTCATATGTTCTAAGGGTGATTCCCAGGACACCGCAAATTGGCCTGCCAAGGAAACAGCTGCCTCTGTGGTAGCCAAGGAATCTTACAGTCATGCAGCCACTGTGGCCACAGATGTTTCCAGCATAATCCTCCCTGGTCGTGATCTGGAGGTCCAGAGCCCCTGCCAGAGCTGCTGACCCTGCTGACTCTAACGTATGCTGCTCCTGTTACAAACATATTATCCCACCACTGCCCCTCCCTCCAAGTAATTTAGTTTTGATGTCACAGTTCCACCTGTCCATATCATGAGTCGAGCCTAAACTATACCTGAAACGGGAGCCTCATTAGTATCTGAGAAATATTTTTCACTTCCCAACATAGGAACCCTAAAAAGGAGTAGAAGGAGGAGTTGGAATAGATGTCGGACAACAGAGGCCATCAGACATGTTTATTTGTTTTTCATGAAGGATGTTTTTTAATTGGCCCTCCTTTTCTTCTTTAGCAGTTTAATTATATTTGTAACAGTCACTTCTCCTATCAATAAATTTATCTAAGAAATAATGCTTCTCTAAATTTGATACAGGTATATCCCCTGAAGTTTATGTGCTTTAAAATCAGCTGTGTGTAAGCATATTTTGTACATTGAATGCTATATTACACCACCATTACCTTAGACTCTTTATAAATATGACATTTTAAGTGATATTTTAGAGGTCACTGGAGACAAATTTAAATGTCCCTGGCCACCATCTTCAAGTAATTAGTAGTTTGATGGTACAAAGTTTAAAGGATTAAGTTGGGTTGAGTGGAAGGAAATTACACACTTTTAAAATAGTACAGTAGTTACATATACTATGTGAACTCTTTTGCACATGTTTTCAACCTAGATATTCTGGAATTCACTTCAGGTCAGTGCAGGAATGTTGTACGTTTTCTTTTCTTGGAACTGCCCAATACTCTATTTTATAGTTAATTACATATACACTTTTTCTGATAAAAAATGGTTTTCTTTCCTTGTAAATTGAGTCCAAATACAGAAATATTAGATTTACATAGATTCTGCCCCACATTACTTTGTATTATATTTAATTTGTTCCCTTTAACATCTTTCTAGGAATTCTATTTTACTTCTTTATTTATTTAAAGACTTTGTATTTATTTATTTAGAAAATTTATATTTTTGTTTTAGTGAAGTCCTTTGTATCAATATCTTCTATAATGTTTCTAGGTTCCCTTTCCCTTACTTAACCTTCTACTCTATCTTTAATTGCTCCTATTTCCTATGTGGCAATTAACAAGCTTAATTTACTTTTCATGCTATCACTCATTCTCATCTTTTTTAAAGTTGTGTTACTTCTGATTTTTCGTACTATTCACATACTGTCCTTTTCTCCTTGCCTCTTCCTCTGTTTGGCTTCAAATTAACAGTTACACATAGTAAATGCCCAGCATCCATCCCGCTATGAGTTATCTCTTGTCTCTTGCTTTAATGAACATACTTTCCAGGAGGTTCCATAAAAGGATCTTTGTTTTTTTGTTGTTTTGTTTTTGGTACCAGGGATCGAACTAGGTTCCTTGCCCTTGCGAGGCAGGCGACAGCACCACTGAGCTAAATCCCCGGCCTGACAAAAGGATCTTTAAATTTAGCATCCCTTCAGTTCTTCACAGTTAAAATTATTTTATAGCATTAATAATGTAAATAAATTTCAATCCTCATAAATTCTTAGATTTTCTTTTCTTGGGTTTTATGACAGGTAATTGTTTTGCACTGTGTTGATATCAAAAATCTAACTTTATTTGGTAAAGGACTTGACCTTTTTGCCTTTTTAAAGTATTTTCTTTAATTTTTTCTTTAAAAATGTCTATTTATGGCGGGTTTTCCAGGTACTCAGTAGTGTAAATATATCTTTTAATTACCATACTTTTTATTTCATTATAATTTTGAATATTAATTCTGATCCATTATGTTCTTTGGAGACTTCAAATATATGCATGTTGGTTTTCTTTGCCTATCTGCTACATCTACTACATTCTCAGACATTTATCTGTTTAATTTGATTGCTCTATTCTTGGTTCTTTCCATCTCTCCTTCATAGTTTCAGTCCATCTCATTATACTTTCCTGAGAAAAGTATAATTTTGCTTTCATTTCTGAAATGATTTTTTAAAAGATTTCCTTCAATTTGTGCCAAAGTTTATTTACTTGTTTTATTATATTTCTCCCTTCTTCTTCTTTCTTTCTTTCGTACTGGGGATTGAACTCAGGTCCCTGCGCTTTCAAGGCAGGTGGTGGAACCACTGAGCTAAAATCCCATCCCCTCTCCCTTCTTGTTTTTGTTCATTCCAGTCTGTTTCTAAATTTTTTATTCAAAGTACTCTTAATTTTATAAAAATACATGTTTGTGCTACTTAATAAATACTGATTATTTTTTAATTTTTTTCTGCTTCTTCATGTTTTCCTAATGGTACTGGAAGTTAGAAATTTTTTCACCACTCTAAAAACTTTTATTTCCACTGAAATTCCTTCCTAAAATATCTTTTTATAAGTTTTGCCTGACATCTCCTGATCATTTTTAAATGTTTTGAATTTTCCTGAACTAAAAATAAGGTGAAGATTTGGGGTAGATTAATAGATCCTTAGCTCAAGCTTAACTCTTCTGTTGGAATCATAAATCTGGGTGTCTTTAATGGATGAATCTATGGGGGATAGTTGGTATTTTATATTATTCAATAATACTCTTTTGGGCTGGGGATTTAGCTCAGCGGTTCGGTGGCCTGCCTTGCAAGCGCAAGGACCCGAGTTCAATCCCCGGTACCAAAAAAAATAATAATAACAATAATAATAATAATACTCTTTTATTTAAGGTACTCAATTTGTATGTTTCACTGGCTTCCTTGTTTTTCTTTATCAGCCTTCAGAGAAAATGTCTGTATATTTTTGAAGGCTTAATAATAAGAAATACCAAATATCTTCCAAAATTACTTCTAATTTGCCTTCTGGTACCCAAGAATTGTTGACTTCACAAGTTGATCAACTCTGATCCTCTACATTTTCAATCTCTCTATGTTGGTTCCCCCAGCAGCCTAGCGTTTCTACTTAAAGAATGAGAAGTTCTGTATAGGATGTGATTTCATCTGAGTTCCTCCAGGAGCACCTCACTTCCTCCTTCTGTTTTCTGCAGTCTTTATCTGGCTCTGTCTTAGATTATTATCCAGAGGTGAGGCATCTGGTTTTAGATGCTTGCTTTCTCACTCACAAGTGAATACGCCTGTATGTTTTCTGTCTCATTTTTCTGTTGTAGGTGTGGATCAGAGGTACATTTTTCTTTCCTGTTACTATTAGTAGAAGACATAGAAGGGGCTGGGGATCTAGCTCAATGGCACTGCACCTGCCTGGCAAGTGCAAGGTCCTGAGTTCAATCTCTGGTACTGAAAAAAAAAAGCAGATGTAGAAATTTAGATGTTGGCAGTCACCACAATTCAAAAGGAATGTATAATTACTGTTAAATATTTTCAAAGCTACTTAAATGGTATCATGGTCTAATTACATATTCCTGATATAGAAAATTGCTGTATTTTATATATAAATTGGTATTCAGAAATCATGCTAAATGCTTATTCTAATTATATATAGGTTTGAGGGGGAAAAGTTTATATTGTAAAATAATATCATGTATGAACAATGACAATTTTATAACTTCTTTTCCAATTCTTTTATTTTTTGTGTCTTTTTGACAGTTTATTCTTTCAATCATATACTAAAGAGGGCCGGGGATTTACCTCAGCTGTTCGGTGGCCTGCCTCGAAAGTGCAAGGACCCGAGTTTGATCCCCAGTACCAAAAAAAAAAAAAAAGTCAATCATATACTAAAGAGAAGTTTTGATTAATGGCATCTTCTTATTCCTAGTGGGAAAGAGAAAACTTCAAGGTGTCACTATTGAGCAGAATTTTTTCCCTTCATGTTTTTATCTACTATATCTTCAGTGGAGTAAGGTGGTGTGTAATTCATAGTGAAACAGATCCTATTTTTCCAGAGTGAATAGCGCTCATAGCTCAGGATAAGAATCTAAGAATCATCAGTTCTCGGGGCTATCCACCTCCTGCTGAGCTCATTAAGCAAAGCTGTAACTCTTTAAAATGACCAGTCTCATGTTGTGAGGTATCAATATAAAATAATTCCATTTTCACCACAATAATCTTCAGCTATGCTGTAATAAATATCCCTTTCCTCTGGGCAGTGGGGAAATTTCATTATGACATATTAATCTCATTTTTTTCATTCCTAATATGCACTAGTTACAGCAGTTCTACTTTTGTTTTAAGACTATTTTACTGATTATTTAGTTTCAATTCATTGATTATTTGATTATTTACTTTCATTATTAGAGAAAAGTCTTTAGGTACATAATGAAATGCTGTTGCACAAGCACTAGTCTTAGTCCTTATCTTTCTTTTGACTTATCTTTGATACTAATCTGGAAAAGGAGAAAGGAGGAAAACAGACATTTTAATGTACAATTCCAGGCTTATACCTCTCCATTTAGTGCACTCAAATATCTGTCACTAGCAGTATTATTCTGATACATGACAATTGTATTTGCTCTTTCAATAGCAATTCCCACAGCAAGTCTCATACTCATGATAGTCCTCAACTCTGGAACCTAAAGACCCAGATAAGTTTGTTCCCAACGCGTCTAGAGCCTAGAAACTTGAGGTGTAGTGCTGCCATGCCAACTTTCTTCAGTGCTTCTTACTGATTTGGTGTCATCAGGGCAGCACAGCAAGCCTAGCTGCCCAGGAGAAATTGTACAGGAAATGAGTCATCAATTTTCCCTCCAGCACACATGCCTGAACTTTATGAGTGATTCTCTTTGCTTCTCCCTTTGCCTTGAGAGAAAGCAAGTCCTTCCCTCACATCCTCCAGAAAGAAAACAGGAGACAGCCTCAGCCTCTCTTCATAGAGAATCAGCTCCCTTCAAAAGCTACAACCTAAACTTTATGTGGATCCAGAAGAGACCCAGAATAATCAAAGCAATCCTGAGAAAAAAGAGCAAAGTGGAAAGCATCACAACTCCGGATTTCAAGCTAGACTATAAAGCCGTGGCAACAAAAACATTAAAACACTGGCACAACAACAGATAATCAGACCAATAAAATATGAGAAAACAGAAAAAATCTCATGTAGTTTCAGGAATCTGATTTTTGACCAAGTAGCTAAAAACATACATTGGAGAAAAGATGACCTCTTTAATAAATGGTGCCTGAAAAGCTAGTTAACCAAACAGAGAAAATTGAAACTAGATTTTTATCTCTTACCCTGTACTAAAATCAAATCAAAATGAATCAAAGAGCTAGATATAAAAGCAGAGACTTAAAACTGCTGCAAGAAATAAAAATAAATAAATTTTAAGAAACACTTGAAGTCACAGGCACAAGCAAGGACTTCCTGAACAGAACTCCAATTTCCCAAGAAATAACACTATGAATCAAGAAATGGTACTACCTAAAATTAAAAATCTACACAAGAAAAGAAATAATCGCCAGGTGTGGTGGTGTACACCTGTAATCCCAGCACTTCGGAGGCTGAGGCAGGAGGATCACTGTGAGTTCGAGACCAGCCTAGGCTACATAGTGAGTTCCAGGTCAGACTCAACTACATAGCGAAACCTGTCTCAAAAAAAAAAAAAAAAAATCAACAGAGTAAAGAACAACCCGCAGAATGGAAATACATTTGCCTGCTACTTCTGTGATGGAGGACTAATATCTACATTATCTAAAGATCACAAAAATTAACCCACAACAAAATACTTAATTGAAAAATGCACAAATGAACTCACTAGACACTTTGAAAAATAAGTATCAATGGCTAATAAGTACATAAAAATGTTTATCACTTGTAACCATTAGAAAAATGCAAATGAAAACTACTCTGTCTCAGACTGACTAACACGCAGAACAGCAAAAACAAGTGATGGCAGGGACATAGGGGAAAAGCACCCATCTACCTTGTTGGTGGGAATGGAAACTAGGACGACCACTATCGAAATCAGTATGAAGATTCCTAGGAAAAATTAAAAATGGAAATTCTATTTCGCGCATGCATATCCCACCCAGGCATTTCTAACGAAGTTAAAAGCATCATACTCTAGTGATACCCTTGTTTATGGCAGATCTAGCAACAACCTACACACCCAAAATGGGTGGAAATGGAGATCATGTTAAGTGAAATAAGTCAGACAGGGAAAGTTAAATATTGTATGGTTTCTTTTCTATGAGAAGCCTAAAATACAAATAAAAAGTTAAATAAAAAACAGATGGTAGGAAATAAAATGGCATACTTTTTGGACATGGGGAAAGTAATCAGAAGTGATGGTAGGAAGAGGGAGTAAATAAAGGGGTCTAAAATGAACATTGTATGCTCCATGCATGTAAAAATTCTCCAAAACAAATGCAACTGTTATGTATTTAAAACAGATACTAAAAAATAACACAACAAACTCACTTCCAGTCTTTCTCTTGCATGAGCTGGGAGAGGTGCAGCCAGGTACAGGTGCCACCTCTGATGAAGAGGTCATCTCTGCAGGACCATGACTGAGCCAATAGCTGGTAGGTTCTCTCAATATGGGCTGTGCAGGAGTAAAGACCATTGTTCTCAGCTAAGAGCATTAGCTCTCAATTTCTAAAACGTAGACAGAGAAGCCCAGGCTTGGTACCTCATGACATCCTGTTTCACCATCATAATGTGATCTTTTTATTTTTCACTTACAGATTCTGTCCTTGACCCAGGCACACTTCAAATTGCCAACACATGAAAACTACAGATATTGCCAGTTTCTTTCCTAACACCTTGATCATCTCACGAAATTTGGTAGTGCAGAGGACCTGTGCCGTCAGATGCCTGCTCAGGATAAAAACAAACCAGACTAGGGCTGTTCTTGCAAGGGCACATGTATGCATAATTGCATCTTGTCTGGTTCTCTGTGCTTGGGATGTAGTAGGTAGATAAAGCAATCACTTAATTATTTCAGAGCCAATATGCACAATTTAGAGAATTGTTGAGCCATACAATTAAAACAATCTAAAATATTCGCTACTCTCATTACCCAAATAACTAATGAGTTCAGTTCCGGGAGAATTGTCTATAAGTCAAAAAAGTGAGTCTTGTTCCTTACTGTACACCCGAGAAAGTTCACAACTCGAACATTCATAAGTCACTTATGTTACTATACCCTGACTCATTAACACTTTATTAATATAACCCCAGATAGTGACAACAAAGCTCATGAGAGGATGTACCCTCTGAGAACAGAAACCAAATCTTCTCTTTCTTTCCTTGTTTTCTCCCTTCTTTTCTTGCTCCCTCTTTTTTAAATTTATTTCATCCCTCCTTTCTTTCTTCTCATTCTCTTTCTAGTATGTGCAGTATATGGCATACATCTAGCTCACTGTAAGTGCCCAGGAAATGTTTGTCAAATTAAATAAAAATGAAATTTCTCATTTTATTTATAAGAAATGAATATAATACAATTGACTCCCTGGACTTTGAAGTGCTCTCAACACTCCAATAGACTGGGTACTTGCACTAAATTCTGCCATAGTAATTTAGTAAAATTATACTGTCTTTATGCATGTTAATCTAACTTGTGTATTGATGTATTTATACATTTAATACAATAAAATAAACTAGTTGTATTAACATATTGGAGAGAAAATAAATAAGCACCGCAATGTCATTATCTTTCTCCTTTTCTTTATTTTTCAATTTTTCTCTCTCAGCAGAAGGCTTCCAAATCTATTACTTTCCTAGATGAAATTTTGTCTAAATTCATGTAGTGCATATTACATTTCTGTCTAGGGCTTACTGTGACCCCCTCTATTTGCCATCATGAGATACTTACTAATACTATATTTAACACTATCGCACTCGGTCTACTTCCGTGGTTTTAACGGAGTTTTCAATTTGAAGGGAATAGGGTCAAATGCACAATCACTTCGAGAACATGAAACCCTTTGTATAAAAGGATTAATCATATTATTTTGTTTTTAAATTGACAGATGAAATTTTATGTGTTTACTGCTTACAGCAGGATGTCTGAAAGAGTAGGTACACTGAGGAAAGACAAAATTCAGCCAATTGACATAGGTATTCCCCTTCATGGTTACCATTATTATAGTGAAAACATTTTATATCTACTATTTTAGTATTTTTCAGTAATACGACACTTTGTTAATTATATTCACCATGGCCTAAAACAGATTTCCCAAAATTATTCCTCATATATGTCTAAAATCTTGTATACATTGACCAATATCTCTCCAAGTCCTCTCCCCAAAGACCTCAGCTCCTGATAATCACCATTATACTCTCCACTTCTATGAGATCATCCCTATTACAGTCTATATATGACATATAATATTTGTCTTTTTGTGCCTAGCTTATTTCACTTAGCATATTGTTCTCCAGGTTCATCTCTGGTATCATAAATGAAAGGATTTCCTTTTTATATGCATATAATTTGATTTTGTATATAAACATTTACAAGCAACACATTTCCTTTATCCATTCACTTGTTGATGGACACAGGTTGACTCCATATCTTGGAAACAATGAATAATCCTACAATAAAAATAAGATCATAGAGGTCTCTTCCACATACTACAAGGAAGCATTCATACTGATTTTATTTCCTTTGGAGATATACTCAGTACTGTAACTGATGGATCACATGGTAGGTTAGGTCTATTTTTAATATTTTAAAGAATCTCCAGATTATTTTCTGTAATGACTCTACTAATTTTCATTCCTCCTAACAATGTGCAATTGCTCCTTTTTCCTCTACTTCCTTCCCAGTATTTGTTATCTTTTGTCTTTTAGACAGTAGCCATTTTGAAAAGTCAGAAGGATATCTCACTGTGGTTTTAATTTGTATTTCCCTGGTGATTTGTGATGTTGAGCATTTTTAAATATTCTTGTTGTCCATTTGTATGTTTTTCTTTGTGCAATATCTATTAATGCCCTTCATCCATTTAAATCAGATTATTTGTTTTACTGCAATTCAGTAGTAGGAGTTCCTTACGTATTATGGATATTAATTTCTTATCAGATATATGGTTTACAAATATTTTCTCTCGCTCTCTGGGCTGCTTCTTCACTGTGTTGTAGTATTTTTTAAAGGTTCTACATGAAGTATGACTGCTGGCAATGAAAACTGATAATTAGGAAAAAGGTATTCTATAGTGACTAATAAATATTGCATATTCAGTACTATGGGAAGGAGTCTTTTAGGACTGCAACCTAGAGATAAAAGAAATTTTGAAAAAAATAATAATTAGCAACACTAGAAGATTCTCGGCAAAAATAGTGTATATAACAAGACTGAATAGGAAACTATAGAATGTAAAAGAGAGGACTATAGCATGGAGGCCCAAGAATTGAGAGGCACTATCGCAGTATCCCACTTGAGTGATAGTTTGATAAGCGCTAGTGCCTGGTGACTTGCTCCTGCATCTCAGCCTCTTTGACATTTGCAGAGAAGAACCCAGAACTTGTGCCCTCTTCCAACAGGGACCACGGATTGCCCATTATATCCTGGCTTGATCTTACGTCTCAGAAAACAAGCGGGGATAACAGCTGCATTAGGAATACAGTCATAGAAGTGACTGTATCCCTAAGCATTTATCAGATATATAGTATTAAGTAAGACCTAACTAAGAAAATCAGAACTGAAAAAAAAATCGAGTTTTATATACATTAAAGCACAATTTTTGGGCCGGGGATTTAGCTCAGTGGTGCTGCACCTGCTTCACAAGTGCAAGGTCCTGAGGTCCTGAGTTCAATCCCTGATACCAAAAAAAGTACAATTTTTAAACAGTGAAACCTGGTTCTTAGAAAAGCAAAAAAATAAAATAAAATAAAATAAAAGTCCTTTGGTATTGATGCTTTGGATGCTAGGCCTTATTATTTCTTCGTGGAAATGAATGGTGTAATTACAAACAACTATCTTCTGTCATTATAACAAATTGCATACTTTGTTAGTTAATTGCCATTATGTTTCATCAGTTTTGAAAGAGAAAGCAAAGAAGAAATGGCTAAACTCCGTAAAAGTAACATTTGGTTTTCAAAGTTATAAAATCATCTAGGCAAGGCATCTGGAGTAAAATTAGGTTCATCACACTAAAGTCTCGAGACCAAATCCTGGCACATGTATGTGCAGATGTTGCGGCTGCATTTCAAATAATTGAAGAAAAATTATTTTCATATCGAAATGACCAAGCTACTCATAATTCCTTACCTCTTTTTATCTCATCTCATTTCATTTTCACTGAAGTTGAGGTTTGTATTTCAACTCCAGTTTATCAACCAGTTTACTTGTAGGCTCCAAACAAGGAGTAGCTTACTGTGAAAAAAAAATGCTTATTTCTAAAAACTGTAGAAATTGCCTTCTTTGTAGAAATGTGTATTCTGTCTTAATGCTGACAAAATTCTTGTATTTATCTTTTTTTTATGCCTGGAGTAAACAGAATTTACTGAGTACTTTATATAAGTCAGGAGCATAACATGTAAATATATTTCAGAGGCTTCATCCCACTGGGAATACCAGACAGGCACATGTGATAAATTAGCCATAACATTAAATAGTTAATTAATGGTAGAGTGCATGTATTTTAAATGATAACAGAAAAAAGTAGTTAGGTTTTACAGTGATTCTGGAAGCACTCAATTCATGTAGACATAGAACTTAAATTGGAACTCAAAGTTGGTTAGAACTTGTTTTAGAGTACATATGGCTAGGTATGCCTGACTACATTATGCATTTTATCAGAAAAAAAAGCAAAGTTAGGTGAAAGAAGAAAGGGGGGAGGAGTAGGAAGGAAAGAAAATAAGTTTGGCAGTTTTCTTCTCACTATTTAATCCTCAGTGTTTTATTTATCTTCGAGGTTCTGTGAAACTATCTTCATAAATTTACTACCAACCACTAAGGAGAGAGAATCCTCAGAAAGATTATCCATGATGCCCTAAAGAAAATAAGTTTATATACCAATATGTTATCATGCAAAACTATTATGCCAGTCAAAATTTTTCAGCATTCTCACTGATCATAGAGTTCTAATTCCTGAGTTTTCTTCATTTACTCTGTAAATCTTGTCCTTAAATTTTCCGCACATCATTTTGCATAGTCATTTAAAGAAGTCTACCTTGTGAGAAGCAATCCGAAAGAGAATGCTCCATAACTTCAGCCAAGTGAAAATCTGAAGTGCATCTTAGTATAATTCAGATGACACTGTCAAACAGCAAGTCCATACAAACAAGTCTGCCCAGTAATAGGAACAAGGTACACTCCAAAGGAGATAATCAAGTTGTTAGAACATAATAAATTTCTTCTAATATGCATTAGAACCTTATTAACTCTTAATTCCATTGCAGAGAGTATTTTTATTCTGTACTCAATCCTATTACAAGTTCCAGTACCAGAGTTCCTAATCAAATTTCCATACACATGCACAGAAAGAAGAGAAAAAGAAAAGCATCAGTCTTAGTAACAAACCGCTGTAAATGAGGCCTAATCAAGAAGAACCTCAGGGTCCACTTTCAAAATCAGTTTCAATCCTAAGAACTTCAAATTAAAGCAATTTTCAATTTCTTTGGAGAGGCTTCAAACTGTTGTAAGTACCTGTGATAAGCCAGTTATACCTGCTAAGAATTTCAAAAGTTCAGATTAACTCAAAGAAAAGGAGAAAACTAAGCTGTATTGAAAACTAACCTGCAAAAATGCACACCATCTTCTCTTCTATTGCAAGGTACATGACCCTCTCAGCTGACCTCACCTCTACTTTCTCCTCAGAGTAGTATCCAATTTCTCTTCTCCATCCTCTTTGCCACCTCTTTTTGATCAGCGTGCAGATGGGAGCAAGCAACTCTAAGCTCTCAGAAACAGTATATTTTGTTCATGGAGCTCAGCACGTAGTAGCAGATGAAAATGTTAATCAAATAATGACCTTAATGTACAATTACAAACCGGTGCTAGATCTCTAAAGGAAATAATGGTTGTCATTTCTTTTGGTTATTTAGAATGAGTTCAAGCATCACTTCTGTCAGAAAGACTAACCAGAATCACTGTGTGAGTCTTGTGATCATTCTGTCCCCTTATCACACCTGTACACACTCATGTCTCAAAACCCAGCACACTGCCATTGTCTACTTACTGTTCTGTCTCATAGACTGTGCGCTCCCTGAGGCAAAGAATGCATCTTCACCTTTCCATCAGCATGACCCAGTATAATGCCTGGCACATTTTAAAAAATACTCAACAGACACTCAAAGAATTCTTCCATTCAGATCAACTGGACAAATAAATTACTTTTTTGAACAAAACAACACTCACTAAGAAAATCAAAACTGAAAGAGCACTGATGTTTCTAATGGACTGAGTCTTAGTATTCCCTGTCCCCCAAAATCATATATTAAACCCTTAATATCCAATGTGATAGGATTTGGAGATGAGGTATGGGAGAGTTAGTCCAGGAATGAGGGTGGAGCCCGAATGAGAAAAAACAGGAGGAAACTTGTTTCTCTCTCTCCTCTTTCTACCATAACATACCATGAACTGGTCATCTGCAAAACAAGAGGGTCTTCACTGGGCATGACCACAGTGTCACTTAGGTGACGTACTTCCCAGCCTCTGCGTCTCTGAGAAGCAATAGATTACCATAGATTGTCCCATACAATCTATGGTAATTTGTTTTAGCATATGGAAGTGATTAAAATGTAAAGAAATCAGATATAACCATGGAAACTATATATGTGGTGGTCATAGGCTGTGTTAAAGCAGTTAGGTCACTGGCATTTTTAAAAATTCCTTGACTCTCTCTGCAGTGGTGTCCATTTTCAGAAAAGCAGATGCTTGATAAAATATTTCAACCATAAGGTACATTCACAGAGAGCAACTTGGTGACGAGGACAGTGTCCTCTCTAATGTCCATTAAGTGTCTCAGTTAGTGCCCTACCCATCAGAGGCATACATTACTCGTAACTAGTGATCACAAGCCTCAGAAAATTACACAATGGTAAAACTTAAACTAAGCAATCTCTAACATTTGCTGCCTCTGAATAGGTAAATAACACAAAGAAGGACAGGTTTAGGAAAATTTCAGTGAAGGTATCTCATGGAATTCCTCTTTAGTCTCAGAACTTCCAGGATCTGATTTCAGCCTACAATGGCAGAGTGATGGTTTTTTATTAAGATACAATTTTCTTTGGACTATCACCTTACTTTATGTAATCACCATATCTCTTTGTAGATTCAATATTTTAAAATTATGTACCAGACATCTTTTCACTGTAAATACAAGAGACTAAAATTAACTCAAGTCCTGCTCATATAATATTTTTACTCCAAAGAGAAATATGGTTATTAAACAAATAATTACACAAACATATTCAAAAACAACACTGCGATATGTTTTTGGAAAGAAGTGCAGATTTTTTAACAAGCAAAGAACTGAAATGAGATAGGAGTTAATTTTTCTAAAGAACAGATGCTTGAGGTAGGATCTAAAAAGGAGATGGGTGGTTGATTAACTATAGGGTATGAAAATGAGAGGAAGAGGAAACATTCTGAGAGTCTGAACATCATCTGTAAAGCACCCTGGTAAGCCAAAGTAGGGTTTAGTAGAGAAGACACTTAGATGAGTAACTATCAACCTAATTTTGAATCCTGATTCTTCTCAAGTTGCTTTATGACTCTGGTAAAGCCTTTTTCCTCCACTGTTATTATTGGTTATACAGATTAATGGGTTTCATTTTGGCAGATCCATACAGACACATACCATGCTTTGATTATTTTTCACCCCATTACTGTTCTTGCTACCCACTACCTGCCTAGTTTCAGATAGTGGAGGTGGGGGAGTCCCATGTGTGTATTTTCGTATCTGCCCTCACAAACCCCATTTCCTTTGTCTTGTCCAATAACAGTCTCCTTTCTGATTTCTTGTCATCTGCTTTAGATTCCTCATATTAGGGAGAAAATGTGATAACAAAATTCTGTCATTTGTAAGAAAATGGATGGATCTGGAGACCATCATAATGAGTGAAATAAGCCAGACACAGCAAGCACATCCTTTACAGCATTTTCAAATTTGTAAAGTAGATTGTTTGTCAGATTGTACTGCAACTAAGGAATTAGAGGAAAACTATCCTGGACCAATGCCCAATGTTATATTAACTATATATTATCCTCATTAATATTCAATTAAATGTAAAAGAATTTTACATTTACACAGAATTTTAATTTAACGTTCTTGTTACCTTATTCACCTCAGCACATAAAAATTGTCAAAGCAGTCTTACAGATCTAAGAGATCTTTTTACTGACAGCTATTGTTTTTCCTAATTTTTATTTTATGCAATATGCTGATAAACATCTGGCGTGAGAAATCAACAATACAATATAAGCATGACTTATGGAAAAGTTAACCAGCTGTTCATTAGTCAGAGACTAAAATTGTAATTTGCTGAGAAACAAGGTTGAATTGTGTATAAATATTAAAGTATAATTCATAGGCTGGGCCATAACTCTTAGAAACTGGGAAAATCTATTCTTTTGGTAGAAAATAAAGGCAGTAAAACAAGTTTGAGTGGAGATGTGTTTGGCTTAAGGCAAGTATAAGCAGGGACTCATAGAGATCTAAATAGAGTTTTTCAGCATGAAGCTGGAAATGTTATGTGGAATTGCTCAAGAGGACCGGACTAGAGTTACATTTTAGGACTCATCAGTCCACAGATGGAAGTGAAAACTCCAAGAAAGTATCATCCATTCACACATTTCTGACAACATAACCACATAATTCTAATTTCTCCTGGTCCACTGTGAGTTATAATTTATCCAGGTAGGACAATAAAATAAATAAACACATTTCAAAAGTGAATAAGCTTATAAAGTTAAAAGAGGCAGAGGAACAAATTTTAAAAAAGATAAGAGTTCCTTGAAGGAATTGTAGAATGGCTAGTTTGAGTGAGACTTTCTTGTTTTGTGTAAGTAAATGTCAAGTTGGTAGAAGCCCTTACTCTGTAGTACACAGGGCAGGTAGTGGAACAGCAAAGGTTATAGGTGAGGAACTCTGACAATGAGGATTATGCCCCACACAACATTTCTGACAAAGAAATCAAGAAAAAGTAGTCTTAAGAGTAAATGCAGACCACCTGCACTTAAAATATTTAGATTTAAAAAACTA
>NW_022900914.1:20882798-20886239 GCF_012274545.1 Fukomys damarensis
ATATATTCATGCTATAATTTACAGACTGGCAAAACTGACTTTGTGTGTAATTCACTAATTATTTCCAGAACCCCTCTAATGTAGAAGGGATTGCTCTACATACTCAAACCACAGTTAATATTACAAGAGACAAGATCCCTGCCAACAGGAATCTTTTATTTCCCTATTTTGCTAATGACACACAAAGTTTGAAATCATTTTCTCACTGATATTTATCTCAAACTGAAGAACTGTTTAAAAACAAAATTTTTCATATTAAGTATAAAATAAGAATTATCAAATAAAAAAACCAAGAAATTTTTAAAGTACTCTGTTTTTTAAATTCTCTGTGGAAAATATATTTATTAATTATATTTGGGGTGGAGGGAGAAATCTTTAAAACTTTCCTGAGGACAAATATGTTTTAATCAAATAAGCTTGTTACTGCCAACTCTTCTTCTTTTTCTGAGAAATGGGTTCCAACACATTTCTCTTAGTTATACCACTTAAACATAAATAATTGCATAACTTATTCTTTTCTTAGATAACTCCTCCCAAAAGATGCTCAGGAAAATTTACATTTGAAAACAAGTTGCCTTTTTTAATAGAAATAAAGTAATGAGGATTTTTCTCACTTTCTATATTTTCTTCCCTGGACAATATATTCAATTAAAATTCATATACCCGTGGTGATATATTATTTGATTAGAAAATCAAAGCAAAACCTTTTAAGACTCTTTGGTAACTATAGTCATTTAATGTATCTTGGTTTCCTGACATCACAGAGCAAAAAGACAATGACATAGATTGGGACATTAAGCCTATTCACTAGATGCTAACATCAACTGAAGGTCGTGACAGCCAAAAATGCCTCCAGACATTGGCAAATGTCCTCTTGAAAGGGAACAAAATTATCTCTGATTGAGACCCATTGTCCTCGATGAGAAGAATTTCATTTGTTAGTAGTGGCATAGTTTATAAAGCCCTCTGCTAACTGAAGACTTTAAATTTTAGGGACATACAAAAAAAAAGTTTTATTTGAATTTCAAAGTAGTTTTAGTGTTAAAGTTTATTTACTATTCTACTTATTTAAACTTATGTTGCATATTAATTATAAATCATACCACAGCTAAAGAAGCTTTGAAAACTAATTTAATTATAGTTTATGGGAATTAATGTTCTGTAAGCTATTAGGAAATGCAACACCAACACAATGTAGAATGCTGGCATGTTTTCAGCACCTAGCAAAGAAAGACAGAGTAGAGGCCCAAATCTGAACAGCATCATCAGAAAATTAACATTCCTTGCATTCATTTGATAACTAGTTGATTAAATTTTAATGTGCTTTATTGTGAGTGGGAAGTAATATTATGTGAATACTAATAAAAATCATCTGTGTTCCTTCTCGCCTCAGAACTTTGCTCCTGTTAAATGTAGAAAACATAATATGTAACTATAGAAACCTACCATTTCCATTATTGGAATTTTCTCATAAACAGAAAAACTAATGAAATTTTTATTTTCTGGAAAGTTTATTAAAGCTTGGCAAAAAAAAATTGCTTTCATGTAATTTGTTTTGCCGAAAACAATGTAAAGTACTGGGAAATAGGGAAAGAGGATGAGGCAGATGCAAGGGGGTGGAAACCTTATAAATACTGTAAATATTTATATAAATCATGCTTATCTAAGAAGGCACATACTTTTGGGCATTGTCCAAATACTGAGTTTACCAATTCACAGCATGGCTAATGATGATTAAAAGTGAATTTTAGGGGACACAAGCAGAACACTGAAAAAAGGGGTGGGGGCTGAAATTGATCAAGATCTGTTAAATGCATATGCCTATTTCCCATCATCATGTAATGTTAATATACTCTAACAAAATAAAAACTTAAGCCTTGGCTGGAGAGGCACACACCTATCCCAGCAGTCTAGGAGGCTAAGTCAGGAGTATCACAAGTTTGAGAATCACAAGCAATTTACCCAGATCTTGACTCCAAATAAAAAATAAAAAGAGCTAGAGATATAGTTCAGTGTGAAGGCCCTGTGTTCAATCCCTACTACCAAAACAATTAATTATTAGGGATTATATCACATCAGTCATCAAGAGAAATTAATCAAAACTCAGGTTGCATTTTGAGAATAAAATCCAAATTGGAGCTAGAAAATGTGACACGATAGACAGTCTTTGCATCAGCATCCTTACTAATACTAAAAAACCCCAATTAATTTACTTTATACATCTGACTCCATCAAAGTTGTCTTAGTCCATAATGACAGTAATAATGACAAAATATCCAGAAGCAGAAATAATTCATTTACTAAATTCCCCCATATTTAAATATATATATACTTATATATACATATATAAATTTCAAAGTAACTTAAATGTTAAAATTTATTTGCAATTCTACTTATTTAAATTTATGTTGTATATTAATTATAAATCATAATATTGCAAAGAAGGTCTGAAAGCTAATTTACTTATAATTTATGGGAATTAATGTTCTGTAAGGTATTAGGATGTGGGTGTGGAACACCAACACAATGCTGAATTCAGGCATTTTTTCAACACCAAGCAAAGAAAGATGTTAGAGTAGAGACCCAAATCTAAACAGCATGATCAGAAAATTAACATAAAGTGCATTAATTTGATAACTAGTTGACAGAATACATATATTGATTCAAAATAGATCCAAAAGAATAAATACATCAAAATAAATCACATTTCTAATCCAATGACAAAACAATTCTCAAACTGGCTAGATGTAATCATGCTTAAAAAGAGCAAGTATGTAAATATTTTAATAAAGTAAACTGGTCAAACTAGGCTTGGGGGCTCTGTGTGAGCTGTCTGGATATGGAAAAATTATTTACTAATGCTCCAAAGTCTACCATGATTGCTTCCCTTGATGTCAAAACTCTAAGACATTTGAGTGGCCTTAACATTAAGAGGACACAGTAGGAGGAAAGGGACAAGTTACAAAATTCACTCTGTTTGCATACTTTCTTACACACTGGATAAAAAATAACGTGAAATGCTAGCCCCACAATATTCTGGACCTAAGTTTTCCCTGAGGACAGTTTTTATCTCTTATTTTATCACATTAAACATTGTACCAAGAAATCTGTGCATTGTCCAGTACGCCATGTACACTGAACAATGTGACGTGTTTTAGAGTTATGGAGTGAGTCACATCATTTCACTGATTAAAAACCTCTCCTTTTGGCTATTTACCATAGCCTTTAATATGAAAATCCCAAAAGTTATTTTTGAAATTAACTTATTTCTTTACTTGATAAATACAACTTTCATATTATTATCTTGTTGGTTTGAAATGTTTATATATTGTGGATTAGGTAGGTTGACCTAATTAACATACTAATGTATTTTTAAACTAATAAAATAATGTGATCAAGGATTTTCTTTATCATTAAAATATACAGAATTTTTTGGTTGAA
>NW_022900914.1:20886262-20906387 GCF_012274545.1 Fukomys damarensis
GCGCTTGAGTAGGGACTTGAGCAGTTATAAAGAATTTGGTAATGAAAAGAAAAATTGCCTGCACTTTGACTCGGGAAGCACTTTATTGAGGATATTGATGTTTTAGAAATGGTGTTTGTATTATATACTTAAGTATCAGAAAGCAAAACAATTTCCTTGAGACATCAGTCTTTTCCCCTGTCCAAGATAATATGACCTTCAAGCTTGAGTAGGGACTTGAGCAGTTATAAAGAATTTGGTAATGAAAAGAAAAATTGCCTGCACTTTGACTCGGGAAGCACTTTATTGAGGATATTGATGTTTTAGAAATGGTGTTTGTATTATATACTTAAGTATCAGAAAGCAAAACAATTTCCTTGAGACATCAGTCTTTTCCCCTGTCCAAGATAATATGACCTTCAAATTTTGCATTGTAAATCAAAGTCATTCTATGATGTTGCAAATATACCCCAGAAAAGTCATTCTGCCACCATTTAAATGAGACTCAGGAAGTATTTGTCCCCAGTCACTCATCAGTGGCTCCCCAGCAACTCCTCAGAGGGAATCAAATCACAGAGTGTTCTGAAGCTTAGCAGTTCCCTTGGAAAGACTGTCAAGGTAACAAAGTAAAATGAATGGTTATACGTAGAACCCAACACTTTGTGCTGGTTTTCTTCTTAACATCTCAATAGATGAAGAATCGTATATAAACTCTGTTCTTTAAAGAAATATCAAAGAATATACCCAATATTTCCATTAAATTTTCTTTGATGTGTCCAGAACACACATTCCCTACATCTTATTTCTACAGATTTCAACAGAAGATAAATTTTTAAATCTACTTTAAAAACGACTTTTTATCTGTTGGATGTAATGTGGGAATACTTTTTTCCAAATTGATAAAATTACTCTTGTTTATGGGAGGGGGGTAAGCAAAATGCCCAATAATATCACACATGGTAACAATGTAGCCAGGATAGCATAGGCAGGGGTGATGAACCTATGCACATGTGCTATTTGTTTTTGTTTTAAGAAAAAATATGTGAATGTATGAGTTGTTTTTTTTTTTTCTGAACAAAAACCTCTATATTCAAGTTTAATTGTGGTGTTGGTATTTTGTAATAAGTAAGTGGGTTTGGGGCTGCAGTTGGGGCACTAGTGTCTAAATGGTTCGCAGTCACTGACCTAGACTCTCAGGCGCAATTCACTTGACCCCCTAAGAAGCAGCCACAACTTAAATGCGAGATGGAGAGATTAGATTTTTTTCTCAATCTCATAGTTAGGGTATGGATTCTGGAAGCAGATCTCCATCATTTCCCAGGCCTCTCAGGAAGGCTGCTTAAAGGACTAGTCATGTGACAGATGAGCCTTTGTATCTGCTTTTCATTGTTGAACAGAAGGAAAGTAATTAAAGAAAATACTGTTTGATTTCCAAAGCAATTCAACAGAGGGAAATTTTCAAATCCTGGAAATACATACTTAAACATTCTGAAATTAATCACACTAGGATTTATGTTGGCAGCAGATAAAATCAGTCCATACCACTTTTCTTAAAGAGAATTAAAACACTGGTATTGGTAGTCAAACTAATACCTCTTGAGTCCTGCCTGAGTTGCTGATTTACTTGAAGTCTGGATAATTTACCCTGGGGTATGAACAATAGAAATGGAAAAGTAGTTGCAGATGTGGGCCAACAAACATCAATAATTTAATTATTTCCTCCACAGCAGATAGAAAGAAATAACTTATGAAGCCAGTGGGAACATTAAAAGAAGCTCTTCTCTCCTGGCTAAAAAATTTGAAGAAAATACTTCCCCTCTGCCTGGGCAATATTCCTAGACAAGCTTTCTTAAACCCAAGTACATTTAACACTCTTTCAGATTTCATGCCCAAATCATGTGCTAAGGCTCCTCTATAATTCCATAATTCTCCATTGAGGACAAAGAAAAGTACTTTTCTCTGTTCTATAACAATTGGAAATCTAATATAAATGAGACACCCATCATAGAGGATAATCTCCTACTTCTTCCATTTTACTCTGTATACAACTGTTCAGAGCTTGTAATGTAATGGGAATAGCTAAATGACTTTATAAAATCCATAAATACCATTTGGAGAAATTTATATTCAGAGGAGTTTAAAAAAATAGAAATGGATTTGAGAGGCATAATAACATCTGCTAGGTTTGGAAAATATGATTTTTCTCAAGTCATTTTGTGTAATTCACATTCAAGTTTAGAATAATGTTCCAATTTATTAGGCAGTGTTGTGGTTCAAGTTATATTTTATTTTTAAACTATAACTAATTTTACATATAGTCTCACTAAGTTGCCCAGAGCTTTGTTACGCCTTTTAATAAAATTTAATTTTTTTTGCTTTGGCACTTGTTATGGAAATAAGTAAAATTTCTAATTGTAAATAAGAGAAGACTAACTAGCACCTAGTTAAAATGTGACTCACTTATGTGAGTTTGGAGCTAGGTACAGTATTCATTAGGGCTTAAGTTTTCTTTCCATGAACACAGCTCCTTCAATCATCACCAAAAATATATGCCATATAAAAAGGATGATTAAAATATACCTTTAAATTTTTAAAGTTTATGATAGTAAAAGACACACTGCCATTATCCCTTCACCACAGATTACCCCCCCTACCTTTGAACACACTTATCCCATCATTCTTGGCAATTTCTGAAGCACTTCTGGAAATCCTCTCTCGTGAGGATCTTTAGTCGTACTTCCCAACTGCCCCAATATACTGAGTTCAAAATGTCTACCTTCTACAGTCATTTGATTTTAGAAAACAGCCAGAAGTCAGACCTGGTGAATAAGGTAGATGAAGACACACTGTAATGTTTTATGCGACAGCTTTTCCATTGGACGACACTGGGCAGCATTCGATGTATTTTTACTCACAGCCTATAAACATACTCATGAAACAGGACTTCTAGAACTGTTTCAGAAAGTATCAAGAATGATGGAGTAAGTGTATTTAA
Source organism: Fukomys damarensis (assembly GCF_012274545.1). Lineage (NCBI taxonomy): Eukaryota > Metazoa > Chordata > Mammalia > Rodentia > Bathyergidae > Fukomys > Fukomys damarensis. The sequence continues at coordinate 20,889,237 of NW_022900914.1, forward strand.
AGTAAAGGGAAGTACGAGGGGATTTAGCAAAAATGTGTCTTTTACTGTAATAATTTTCCAAATGTAAACATTTACCTATATTTTGAACACACCTTGCTAATCTCTACCTGTTTTAAGACTAGTAAGGCTGTGCACCAGAAAGTCCAAATTTACTCTGAAAATTTTAAAAACAAAATAATTAAAGGTATATATGTTCCTTGTCACCCTACTCTGCAAGAATCTTTAAGACTAATCATTTTATACAGGGTAAAATTCAAACTCCAAAGCAATCTTTCTTCCTTCATTTTCTACCACTTATCTCATCTTCCCTCAGTACATAATTGTCAACAGACAGGTAATGAATAGTTGTGTATTTAAGTCTCACATTTTATATTTGCATAACAATAAAATACATATCTAATGTGAAAACCCAAACACATGTCTACACAAATCTAAATTTTCAGATATTTACAAATATCTGCATGAACAATTTTTTCACTGCTTTCAATTATTTGGCACTTAGCCTATATTGAGTTCTTCATGTATCTCCAGTTCCTACAGGAAAAAAAAATTCTTTCAAAATTAATTATTCTATATATGCTTCTCAATATATATGAGGTTGGCCAATATTCCCAATCCAAAGATTAGAAATCATTACTTATATTTGCATGTTCAAGTCTTGAAAAGTCACTGTAACTAGCTTACACTGAGGACATGACCTGTTTCTCAGTTTCTTTCCTCTCTGTCTCCTCTCTTTTCCTCCTTTCTCCTACTCCCTTTCCTCTCCTTCCTCTCCCTCTGCTTCTTCTTCCTCCTCCTTCTCCTCTTTCTCCTTCTCTTCTTTTTTCTGTTGTGTTCTCTTACCTGTGGAGGCCCAGTAATGGCCCACTGGAGTTTGACATTTGGAAAATAACTTCTTCCTGTACAATTAAGGCATCGACGCAATCTATGTAACATTTGTTACTTTTCAAGGACACTGTTTGTTAAGCTTGTTCTGTTCTTTGACCCTGTGATAACGAACTCGTAGTCGACGCACTCTATGTAACATTTGTTACTTTTCAAGGACACTGTTTGTTAAGCTTGTTCTGTTCTTTGACCCTGTGATAACAGGAACTCGTAGCCAAAGATCTGATATTATCTGTAAGAGTCAGGAAATCTGGTCTTTACATAAAGATAAAAACAATTGCTTGGTACTTCCTGTTATTGTGTGCCCTTAAAAGCATCTTGCTGATGTAAGCCTTCAAAAGGAGCTGTTTCAGTGAAATTAATCAGACTTCTCTTGGTCTCCACTCAAGCTTGAGTATTCTTTCCTTTCTCAATCCTCACTCCCCAACTCAGGCATGTTAGTGTTGTGATGGCTGGACTGCCACACTTACCCAAGTTTGAACCCTTAAAAATCTGGTTTTCAGTTTACAATTTGGACCATACCTCACTTGCATTCTGCTTCCTATGAACTGTCACCTTCACTCATAAGTTTAAATTCTGACAGTCATCTTGTCACCATTCTTTAAGGAGGTTTAACTAGGAAGTAACAGGTTGATTTGACACCTGTGTGACCACCAAAAAATCTTGACTAAGAAAACTGACAAATGAACAAGAATTTAGTACTCTTTAAATTCATTGTGACATGCTCACAAAACCTTTGTTAAGAATAGAATTATATTTTTAAATAATGTAGGTTGATGTAGAAACCAGTAAGAAGTTAAGGGTAAAATTTTAAGAATAAAATCAGGGTCCACATAAACATATGGGATGAGAGATTATGGAAGTCACATTCACCCACATGTAACTTGATTTTTGAGAAATTACTTAAGAAAAACAGACAAATAACCTGATCCCAAATTATTAACTCTGCTAATTTTACAAGGCTTAAAATATCACCATTAAATATTTACCACTTTTAGTCTAGAGAAAATAACCAAGTATAAAAGGTATGGTGTCTTGACTAGAAAGGGTCTGACAAGTTAGGAAATGAAAACTCAAATATTTGAAATAATTCATCGACAAATAAATGTAGGATGCTATAGGAAGAGACCCAGAAGCAGTAGGAAATCAGAAGAAAAAAAAAGGTGGGGGATGAATGGAAGAGGATTTAAAAACACTTTATGGAAACTGAGACTTGAACAAAAATGCCCGGAGAAAAGGTAATGCATTCTCAGTTGGAAAGTTAGAAAGCTAGATTGAACTCAGGATGCTGACACTTGTAAGGCCAGACTTACAGAGCAAAGCACTTGAATGAGATGACCTAGATCATTTGTGTCATGTGTAAATGATGAAATCATCCCCATTTCCTTTACCAGATGTAAGTACTGGAATATGATGCTAAACACAACATATTACCATTGTAGTTTTAACACATGAGTTGTTAAACTATGAGTAAATGGCCTTTCTTAAATATAGGAAATAAATGAATGGAATTAATATGAGAAAATGAAAAAATGGAAACAAAGTGTTTATAAATAGTGAGGGGAAGAGGGGTTGAAGGTAGGGCAGGGGAATGAGGAAAAAAATAAGAACCAAGTTAGATTATGTAAAGCTACAAATTTCCAGTGATGAATGTCATTATATTGTCTACCTAAAAAGCACCAATAAAATTAATAAAAAATAATTTAAAAAACAAAAAACAGAGTGCTTACAATTAAATGCCATCTCAATACAATCAAATGGCTGAGAAAACACAGCTTACTTTCCAGCCCTAAGATGCTGGAAGAATTGATATTATCTAGCATATGTATTCTGGAAATCGTGCATGTATACGTGCACATACACATATTGGGAGTAAAACACAAGGAAAAAAAACTTATTTTAAATAAAAGATAAAAAAATAAGAAAATGTGTTTCCTTCTTGCTCCAAGCAATAGTAATTTTAAATGTAGATTCATGAAAACTAAAGTGAAACAAATTTTTCTAGCAAAACTAAAACTGGGAGAATTCTCAAGAGAGTAAAGCTCTGTTGGTTTTGCCCTTTTGTTTTCAGTGCAATATATTTAGATCTCACAAGAAGAAAGGTCAAGTGAGTATATTATACAGAAGTGAAGGAAAATTTGTTTTTCTTCCTCATCTAACGCCTTTCTTGAACAGCATCAAAGAACAAATAGTTAAACTATTTCACTAAAAAGTTCTAATAAAAATATATATTGAATGATGGACTATGCCTAAATCAGATTTGAGTTATTCCTAGGGCAGTCGTTGAAATTAAAACAAACAAAAAATAGTTTCTACTACTTTTTTTGTCATTTAGAAAACCTTCAAAAGTACATATGAGGCACTTATATTTGTAGTTATATCTCAAAATGTTTATACCACTTCAAAGTCATTACAGGAAACATGAAATGATGTAGCAAGGTATAATAGTTGTCTATTACCACATAGCAAATGGTTATCTATTGCTGTGTAATACAATTTTCTGACTGAATATAACGTTTTTTTAATCCCATAGTTTCCAGGTAAAACTTCCCTGTATCTTATATTTCAGAGCCTGCCACTGACTGCAGACGAGGGCTACAGCCATCCAAAGACTTGGATGGAGAAGGAGCCATTGCCAAGCTCATGGACACTGTTGGCTGGAACTGCTCTTCCCACACAGCTGCTGACCAGGTTCTTCATCATGCAAGTTTTTCATGGAGTTGCTCACACCTGGCTTCCAGCTTCCTCAAATCAATTGAGAAGATCCAGAGGGTGAGAACAGGTGAAAGTTTCAAGCTTTTAGAACCTAATCTCTGAAGTGACAACACATCATTTTGCCACATTCTAGTCATCAGAAGTGAGTTACTCAGTCCAAGCCACACAATGGTGGACTGTCACACAGAGGCAACAGTTTCAGGAATCACAGACCATTGGGACCTATCTTGAATGCTTTTCACAGCATGGTGCTTAGAAAATAATTAAGTGAATAGCCAAGAATTGGATGCCAATACATATCACAGGTAGCACATCCCATTCTTAGTGATTGATTTAATCAGTTGTCCTTCTTGGTATAATGAAAAATAGATTGCCTCAGAGTCATTAGAGACTTAAAACCTAAAGACAAGCTATAACAGGAGGATTGACGTATTTACACATAAATTAAACCAAGGACAATAACAACAGTAGAAATAAGACATTCAAGCAAGGCACAAGCACAAACACAGGCTGCCTATTCATCAAAGGCAAATTCTTGGGGAAAAGAGGTAGAAAAAGTTTGATAATCAACCACCCGGACACCATGAACTAATAGCACAAGAAGTAACAAAACAGATGAATGAGGCACTAGTAAAATTTAAAACAGAAATAACTTCCCAGATAACTACAGAGATGGTGAGCATAATGAAAGATGCGATTAGGGACTCTAGAACAGAAACAGATAAAAAAGAAATACATGAGTGCAAGACCATGGTAGAAGCCATAAATGCCCAGCATAAGAAAGAAATAGAAACCATGAATGTCCAACACAGAAAAGAAATGGAATCTATGAAACAGATTCAAACACATATCCAGGAGATTAAAACCTCTACTGAAAGTATTCATAACAGACTAAGCCAATCTGAAGACAGGATATCAGATATAGAAGACAGGATGGTGATCAGTGACCATGAAGAGGGATCTCTTAAAAAAGTAAGAGAACATGAGAAATCAATCCAACAGCTCCTAGATGAAACAAAGAAGAATAATGTAAGACTGATAGGAGTCCATGAAAAAGCAGGAGAAAGTACAAGTGACATAGAAAAACTGTTCACAGAATTAATGACAGAAAACTTCCCAGAGTGAAAGTATTGGACATACAGCTAAGTGAGGCTTATAGGACAACAACTAGTCATGATCACAAAAACTCTACATCTAGACATGTAATAATCAATATCCCAGAAATCCAACAGAAGAACAAAATACTACAAGCAGTTAGAGAAAAGAAACAAATCACATGCAAAGGAAAGCCTATCAGAATCACAACTGACTTTTCAACACAAAACCTCAAGTCAAGGGTCCAAGAGTGAAGTATTTCAAGGCTGAAAAGAAAACAACCTCCAACCTAGGCTGATGTATCCAGAAAAACTCTCTTTCAAAACTGATAGGGAAATAAGATACTTCCATGACAAAGAACACCTAAGAAACTTCATGAATATCAAACCAGCACTCCAAACAATTCTAAATAATATCCTGAAAAAGACAATGAAGATCACAACTCCATGAGGCCCAACAGAGCAGGTCCAGCAGTCAAAACAAGAAACTGAAGGGAGAGAGGGGGAAAAATTTAAAAGATCTCACAACAGGAAAATAACATGAGGATGATAAGTCAATACACATCAGTTATAACCATCAATATTAATGGCCTCAATTCACCAATCAAAAGAAACAGACTGGCGGAATGGATTAAGAAGCAAAATCCAACAATATGCTGCATACAAGAAACACACCCAGTTCAAAAAGAAACCCATAGACTGAAAGTAGAAGGATGGAAAATAGTTATCCACACAACAGGAACCCAGAAAAAAGCAGGGGTAGCTATCTTACTTGCAGACATAGTAAATTTCAAACCAAAACTAATTAAGAGAGACAAAGAAGGTCATTATATCTCTGTAAAGGGAACAAAGAGGAAGAGATGACAATTATAATAATATGTACTACACAAAACAAATATTAAGGGACATGAAAAACCAAATAAGCACTAATACAATTGTAGCAGGGTACCTTAATACCCCACCATCACAAATAGATCATGTAGACAAATATCAACAAGAAAATACTAGAATCAAACCAAGCTTTTGAATAAATGGAATTAATAGACATCTACTGAGTGTTCCACCCACAAAAGCAGAAATATACTTTCTTTTTGGATGTTCACAGGTTATCCTCCGAAACAGACCACATACTAGCTGATAGAAAATTTGTAAGTAAACGAAAGGAGTTGAAGTTATCCCATGTATATTATCAGACCACAGTGCAATTAGATTGGAGATCAATATCAAAAGAAACTATAAGAACTTCACAAATACATAGAAATAGTGTGACACTATCCTGATCAACCAATGGGTCATAGAGGAAATTAAACAAGAAATTAGACAGTTTTTACAAATAAATGATAATGCCAATACAACATACAGGAATCTATAGCATACAGAGAAAGCAGTTTTACGAGGGAAATTTATAGCAGTGAATGCCCACAATAGAAAAACAGCAAGCTAAAATAAAAAATCTAATACTGAATCTTAAAGTTTCTAAAAAAAAAAGAAGAGTAAGAGAAACCCAAAGCTCATACAAGAAAGGAAATTATGAAGATCAGGGCAGAAATCAATACAATGGAGACCAAGATAACAATTCAAAAAATGAATCAAAGAGTTGGTTTTTTGAAACAAAACATAAATTTGATAAACCCTTATCCAACCTTGTCAGAAAAAAAGGAAAGAAAAGGCTCAAATCCATACAATTAGGAATGAAAAAGAAGAAGTCACAATAGATCCAGGAGAAATCCAGAGGATCAATCAATACCTACTTCAAAAACCTATACTCTAATAAAATGGAACATATAGAAGAAATGGACAGATTTCTAGAAATATATGAATTACCAAAGTTCAATAAAGAAGATATAAAAATTCCAAACACCCCAATTACAATCAGTGAAATTGAAAACATAATTAAAAATTTACCAACAAAGAAAAGCCCAGGTCCTGATGGTTTCACTGCTGAATTCTACAAAATACTAAGAGAAGAACTATTGCCACTGCTTTTCAAACTATTCAGTGAAATTGAAAGGGAAGCAATACTTCCAAATTCATTCCTGGAAGCAAGTGTTACTTTGATTCCAAAACCAGGAAAAGAACTAACCATGAAAGAAAACAACAGGCCAATCTCCCTAATGAACATAAATGCAATAATCCTCAATAAGATATGGGCAAACAGAATACAGAGGGTCATCAAGAAGATCATATACCCTGATCAAGTTGGGTTTACCCCAGGAATGCAAGGATAGTTCAACACAGGTAAATCAATAAATGTAATACACTGTATTAACAGAGTCAAAGACAAAAACCATATAATCATCTCAATGGATGCAGAAAAGGCATTTGACAAAATACAATACCCATTCATGATAAAAACTGCAGAAAATTGGAATAGGTGGTCTTTATCTCAACTTGAAAAAGGCTATCTATGAAAAACCAACAGCCTACATCATATTAAGTGGTCAAAAGCTGAAAACCTCCACACCAAAATCAGAAACAAGACAAGGATATCCACTGTCATCACTCTTGTTCAATATAATTTTGTAAACATTAGCCACGGAAATTACACAAGAGAAATAAATAAAAGGGATAAAAATAGAAAGGAAGAATTTAAACTGTCTTTATTTGCTAATGTCTGATATTCTACATAGAAGACCGAAAAAACTCCACCAAAACACTTGACTTAATTGACACTTTCAGCAGAGTAGCTGGATACAAGGTCAACACTCAAAAATCAATAGCCTTCTGAAAACAGATAACAGACTCACTGAGAGAGAAATAAGGGAAACAATTCCTTTCACAATAGCATAAAAAAACATGAAATATGTAGGAATCAATCTAAGTAAGGAAGCAAAAGACCTCTACTTGAAAACTACAACACTCTGAAAAGTGAGATCAAAAAATGTATAAGAACATGCAAAGGCATCCCTTGTTACTGGGTTGGAAGAACCAAAATAGTGAAAATAGCCATACTTCCAAAACTGCTATACAGAGTCAATGCAATCCTAATTGAAATCCAACAGTATATTTCATTGAACTCAATAAAATAATACAAAAATTCATTTGGAATCAGAAGAGACCTAAAATATCAAAACCCATTCTAGGCAAGAGAGACATGACAGGGTATCACAATCCCCAACTTGAAACTATACTACCAAGCCACCATGATAAAAACAGCATGGTACTGGCAAAGAAACACACCTGAGGATCAGTGAAACAGATTAGAAGATGCAGAAACAACTCCTGAAATACTCAGCTACCTCATCTATCCTTTGACAAAGGAACCAACTATCCTCACTGGAGGAAAGATAGCCTCTTTAATATACGGTGTCAGAAAAACTGAATTTCAACATCCCAAAGATTAAAACTAGACCCCTATCTTCCACCATGCACTAAACTTAAAATCCAAGTGGACTATTAAAACAGAAACACTACACTTGTTAGAAGATAAGCTAGGTAATACTCTTGAAGACATTGGCATGGGAAACGACTTTATGAACAAATCCTCAGAATCACGGGAACTAGCACAAAGAATCAACAAGTCATGTTTTTAAAAATCTCATCTTTTAAAAAAAAACTTCTGCACTACAAGAGAAACCACCAATAAAGCTAAGAGACAACCTACAATGGGGGAAAAAGTTTTACCAGCTATTTCTCAGACAAAGGTCTACTATCCAGAATATATAAAGAACTAAAAATAATCAGACCCCCCCAAATTTAAAAATCCAATTAAAAAATGGGCATCTGAAATGAACAGACATTTCTCAGAAAAATAAGTAAAAGCAGCAAATAAACATATGTAAAAATGTTCAACATCACTGGTCATTTGAGAAATGCACATGAAATCAACACTGAGACTCCACCTCACCCCAGAGAGAATGGCTGCTATCAAGAATTCAACCAATAACAAATGTTGGCGGGGTTGTGGGGAGAAAGGAATCCTTCTCCATAGTTGGTGTGTGTGCAGACTGGTGCAACCACTGTGGAAATCAATACAGAGATACCTGAAACAACTAGGATTAGAAGTTCCATTTGACCCAGCTATTCCCCTGCTGGATATCTTCCCAAAAGAATTAAAATAATCATACCACAGTGATATATCCTCACCCATGTTTATAGCAGAACACTTTGCTAATAGCTAAAACTTGGAAACAGCCTAATTGCCTGTCAACTGGAGACTGGATAAAGAAGATGTGGGTTTTTTGTAAAATGGTGTACTACTCAGCCATAAAGAGTGAGAAATTAGAGACACTGATAGCTAAGTGGATGCACATTGAAGACATACTCAAGTTAAATTAGTAGGACACACATGTGCTAATCCTGAATAGTTTCTCTGTTGTGAAAAACTAAAAGTTTAAGTAAGAATGTATAATTGATATTGTGTAATAGGAAAAAAAGGTTTAAAGTTGCAGGGGAACTGGAAGGGGTGGGGAAAAGGTAAGAAGGGAAAAGAAAAAATAAGAGAAAAGGAAAAAAATTGAAACAAAGTCTTTGTAAATAGGGAAAAGTGGAAGGGATAAATACAGGGCTGGGGAATGGGGAAAAAATAAGAACCAAGATACGTCATGTAATGGTACATGATCCCAATGATGAATATAACTGTATTGTATACTTAAAATGTACCAATATAAAAAAAATAACTAAGCAGACATCACAGAGATGCAGGTCTTCAAATTGAAAAATAAATAAATAAATAAATGCTTATTTATTTGAACTGTTTTCTCATACTGGAAACATAATAGTTCTTCAAAATGTTGAAAGTTACTAGATTACTATTACATTTTTTGAGAAATATGATGAAATTATTAGCTTTATAGGTATGAAAAATCATCTCATATTTATTATGACTGCATATCCATTATTCAGTCCTCCTTCTTGTTATACCTCAGTGTAGATGGAATACTACGGCATCTTTGGCCAGAGGTATGTATGAGATGGATATGCAGAGATATGGAGCTTTTGGAGCCACATGTCCAAAACCTCCAGAATGCATGGTTAGAGATTAAAAAATAGCCCAGTAGTCCAAAAGTCACAGTAGGAGCAAAATGCATGGCAGTAAGGAGTTAATGCTCTGGCCTTTGTCCTCCCCATACTCTAAATTATTTAAATTACTCCCAAAGTAAGTCACTCAACATACCACCCTGACATCCCCTGTTCTTCCTCAATCCCCTATTTGAGTTCTTACCCAGACAGCTTTCTTTTTTCTTTTATCGTTGCTTCCTGGTTCTATCAATAAAAGATCACAGAGACTTTAGATCAGGGCTGTCCTTTGACACTTTCTTAAACTGAAAGGTCCTGGTTAATGGCGGCCACTCTGTATATTCTTGGAGTATGGATTGGACATTGACTCTGTGTAATCTTTGGGTAATCTTTCATTCTTTTGTTCTATGCTACAGTCATGAACTTTGACAGAACACTCTTCCTATTTCAGGTATCTCAGGCATTGCCTTGTGATCAATTCACTTTGACCAATAATAGCAGAACATGTTGGCTCCAAACACAAGCTTGAAGAGCTAGTGCATATTCCCACTTCCATTTGAGAAGTGGTCCTCCAGTCTGAAAACATGCCCTATGCTCATTGAATGAGAACTTACTTGGAGCAAACTGGAACCTGTCCTGAAGCCCGAAGCTACATTCAACTGAAGCCAGACAAACTCTGCACAGCCACAGTAACAGACCAAAACACAAGAAGTAAATGTTTCTTGGCAGAGATCTGGTGTTTGCTCTACAGCATAAATGTACTAAAACACAGTGTTTAACAATAAGAAAAAAACTGATCATGAACTTTAGAAGCCTATCATCAACAATTTCTGACCATTCATAATGAGTAATAGAGTTTCTCACTCTAATTATTATCTCTTATTGCAGTAACTGCTGTGTGCTCTTGGAAAAGGTACTATTCAACTTCTCTGAGTCAAGGCTTCCTAGGAATAATTCAGGGAGGTAGTAAATCTCAAAGCATCTCACATAGTTCTGGACTATAATAGGTACCAGCTAATGTTTGTTTAATTTCCTGATAAGCCCAGTATAACACACTGGAAATAAATTTTAGGACCTTAAAGGGAGCTAAAGAAAGAAATTATTAATAGAAATAACTCAATAACTGTTCTGAATTGACAAGAAAATGCCAGAAATTGATTTTTATGTTTAATTAAAAGTGGGCCTGATTCATTAATTTAGGCAATAAGAGTTTAATGGATTTTTAAAAGAGCTCCAAAATAATTCTTTGTATAGAGATTAATGTATTCCCAACCTAGTAAATTTTTAATTAATATAGGCTTCACAAACTTAGAACCTGTGATAATCTAATTTAGATGAGGATTAAATTTATTTTTCTTTTTTTAAACTGGGTATAAGAAAAGTCCAAAAGAATGAAATCAACTTAGAAATTTGCTAAATCTAATAATACTACACAATATTTGCTAAAATAGACTATGGCAACAGACAACTCAAATTTTAGTGGCTTACAAACAATAAAGATCTATTTTCTGTGAATGTTTCCCATCAGTTATGAGCCACTTTTATAGAAAGATCAAGGATGTAGGAGGAGTTCCTATCTAGGACATGCTGTTCTTATAACAAAGTAGAAAAAAAGCAATAGTTAAACACAGAATGCCTCACACATCTTTTGTAAGAACAAGGTATACATCACTTATATGTGTACTGTTTTGACCAAAGCAAGTCATGTAACTAAAACCTGACAATGAGGTGAAAGACGCCAGGAACTAGCCCTATAGGGCTGGGCTTAGTAGAGTGGGAAAGCAAATAATAAGGAATGATGCAATCCATCACACCAATAAAACAATGTATAAATTAAAAGACTCCTCACACTAATCATCTCTATACATATCAAAGCTACTGATCCTCTTCAGCTGCCTGCCTGCCTGCGATCACCCAGCGGTGGGCACGCGACCTCCCGGCCTGCGCGCGACCTCCCAGCCTGCGTGACAACAGACCCAGGAAGGAAGGTAGCCACACGGGTGCCCTTGAAACACCCCCACGACACCCCCCTCGTTCTCAAAGCTCCTGATTGGGCCAGTGCTTAGACCAACTCTGCAGAGGCATAGGTTCTCATGAAGGGTAGTTTTCTCAGCTCCCAACTTTGAACATCTTTAAAGAAAGGGCTGGGGAAACCTGTAATAGAACAGAGTAGAGTTCAACCCTGAGGGTAAGGAAACTAAAGTTAGGCCTTGTAGATTGTGTTCAGTCTCAGTCGTGGGGAAGAGCCATTGGCTAGCTGAGACCAGGGGATTTGGTTCCGCATATGGCTGTGCATGTGGTATAATATGAGATCAGAGACAGCCTGAAAGAAGACCTTCAAATTCTTTTTTTTTTCTTTCTCTCTTTTTTCTTTTTTCCTCATTCCACCCTAAAATTTCTTTCTTTTTTCTGTCCTCGCTCTCCAACTCAGTCTCTTGCTCCACCATATTGCCCCTCATCTCCCTTTTTATTCCAGCTCCTGAATAACTCAGACTTCTTCTTTTATTATTTTTTGTTTTTAAGAGGGGTTTCTCTTTATATTCTTTTCTCCACTCATTTTACCTTACTCATGGCTCTGTACCTTCAAGGGAAGGCAAGCGCCTGTTATTGTTAAGGGGATATATTCCTGTCCTTATTCCTGCACTCTCTCTATCCCCCCTGAAGTTAATAGCTTTGTAAAGATAGTAAGGTAATTCTACAACCTCCGGATTCACTTCAAATCTGCTCTAATTCTTTCACTTATCTAATCCTTTTGTTCTAAGTCGAACCTCCCATCCTAAATGGTAAAGATGCTATATTGAAAAGCATATTCACTGCAAAGATACTATGGGCTGCTTCTTGAAATTAATTTAATTCACATGAGTTAAAGCTGATACATTAATGACTACCACAAGTGGTCAGTTGGCAAGCTGTGCCTGATCCTATTGGGCTGCTGAATGTATCAATTGGGATAAAGAGTTGTGATTGATTTAAAGAGTTGTTTTCTCTGATATTATGAAAATGAGGATGTCTATGAGTCATTAGAAACTCAAAAGCTAAAACGCAACTATATTAGGAAGATTTAAGTAATACCCAGAAATTAAAGAAGGACAACCCAACAATAAAAATAAAAATGAGAAAACACTTAAGCAAGACACAAAAACAGATTTCCAGTTCACCAATGGCAAATAGTAGGACAAATGAGGATGAAAAGTCTGATAGTGAACCAACAGGACTCCCTGGACCCATAGCACAGGAGGTAACAAAACAGATCAATCAGGCTCTAGAAAAATTCAAATCAGAAATAATTTCCCAGTTAACCAAAGAAATGATGAGCAAAATGGAAGTCATGATTCGAGACTCTAGAGCAGAAACTGACAAAAAAATAGATGAGCTCAAGACTATGATAGAAGCCATGAAGACTCAGCATAAGAAAGAAATGGAAACAATGAATGCCCAACAGAGGAAAGAAATGGAATCCATAAAGAAGATTCAAACAGATATCCAGGAGATTAAAAACTCTATTGAAAGTGTACACAACAGAATGAAAGATTGCGAAGATAGAATTTCAGATATAGAAGATAGGATCGCAGTCAGTGACCTGACCGTGAAAAAATAGGTCTATTAAAAACAGTAAGAGATCATGAAAAATCAATCCAACAACTCCTAGACGATACAAAGAAAAATAACATAAGACTGATAGGAATTCATGAAAAAACAGGAGAAAACACAAATGACATAAAAAAGCTCTTCACAGAATTAATGACAGAAAACTTCCCAAACAGAAGGGAAGAATTAGACAGACAGATAAGTGAGGCATACAGAACCCCAACTAGCCACGATCAAAAAAAATCTACACCTAGACATATAATAATCAAGATTCCAGAAATCCAACAGAAAAACAAAATACTACAAGCAGTAAGAGAAAAGAAACAAATCACATGCAAAGGGAAGCCCATTAGAATCACAGCAGACTTTTCAACACAAACCCTTAGGTCAAGGAGAGCCTGGAGTGAGGTATTCCAAGTCCTAAAAGAAAAGAATCTCCAACCTAGACTTTTGTATCCTGCAAAACTCTCTTTCAAAATAGATGGGGAAATAAAATACTTCCACGACAAAGAGCACCTGAGAAATTTCATGAACACCAAACCAGCACTGCAAGGAATTCTAAACAATATCCTAGAAAAGGACAACGAAATTCACAATAACATGAGGCCCAACAGACCAAATCAAATAGGCAAGGCAAGAAACTAAAAGGAGATGGGAGAAAAAGTAAAAAGAGTCAACAAATGGACAAAAACATGACAAGAATAAGTCAAAATATATCAGTTGTAACCATCAATGTTAATGGCCTCAATTCACCAATCAAGAGAAACAGATTGGCAGAATGGATTAAGAAGCAAAATCCAACAATATGTTGTATACAAGAAACACACCTAGTGCAAAAGGAAGTCCATAGACTGAAAGTGAAAGGATGGAAAACAATTCTCCATGCGTCAGGAGTCCAGAAAAAAGCAGGGGTAGCAATCTTATTCTCAGATAAAGTAAATTTCAAACCAAAACTCATTAAGAGAGACAAAGAAGGACACTACATCCTTGTAAAGGGAACAATTCAAGAGGAAGAGCTGACAATCATAAACATATATGCACCAAATATAAATGCCCCCAACTATATAAAACAAATATTAAGTAACATGAAAAACCAAATAAGCACTAATACAATTGTAGTGGGGGATTTAAATACCCCACTATCACAAATTGACAGATCTACTAGGCAGAAAATCAACAATGAAATAATAGAACTGAACCAAGCTTTGGAACACATGGACTTAATAGATGTTTATAGAGTATTCCACCCCCAAAAACCAGAATATACATTCTTTTCGGCTGCACATGGATCATTCTCCAAAATAGACCACATACTGGCTCACAAAACAGGTCTAAATAAATGCAAAAAAATTGAAGTCATCCCCTGTTTATTATCAGATCATAGTGCAATCAAACTAGACATCAATAGCACAAGAAACTATAGAAACTTCACAAGCACATGGAAACTGAACAACACTCTCCTAAACAATCAATGGATTACAGAGGAAATTAAAGAAGAAATTAGACAGTTTTTACAAATAAATGAGAATGCCAATACAACATACAGGAATCTTTGGGACACAATGAAAGCAGTTCTACGTGGAAAATTCATAACATTGAATGCCCACACTAGGAAAACAGAGCGGGCTCAAATAAACAACTACGAGATGAAACTTAGACTCCTAGGAAAACAAAAGCAAGAAAAACCCAAAGCTCGAACAAGAGAGGAAATTATAAAGATCCGAGCAGAAATCAATGCAATTGAAATTAAGAAAATGATACAAAAAATAAAACAAAGAGCTGGTTTTTTGAAAGAATAAATAAAATAGACAAACCCTTAGCTAATTTTATCAAAAAAAGGAAAGAAAAGGCTCAGAACCATGCAATTAGGAATGAAAAAGGCAAAGTCACAACAGATCCAAAAGAAATCCAGAGGATCATGAACACCTACTTTGAGAACCTGTACTCTAATAAAATGGAAAACACAGAAGAAATGAACAGATTTCTAGATACTTATGAATTACCAAAGTTGAACGAAGAAGATAAAAACATTTTAAACACCCCAATCACAATCAGTGAAATTGAAAATGTAATTAAAAACTTACCAAAAAAGAAAAGCCCAGGCCCTGATGGATTCAGTGCTGAATTTGACAAGACATTTAGAGAAGAACGAATACCATTACTCTTCAAACTTTTCAGTGAAATTGAAAGGGAAGCTATACTCCAAAATTCATTCCTGGAAGCAAGTATCACTCTGATTCCCAAACCAGAGAAAGATACAACCAAAAAGGAGAACTACAGACCAATCTCCTTAATGAATATAGATGCAAAAATCCTTAATAAGATACTAGCAAACAGAATACAGAGGATTATTAAGAAGATCATCCATCATGACCAAGTCGGATTTATTCCAGAGATGCAAGGGTGGTTCAACATACGAAAGTCAGTGAATGTAATACATTATATTAACAAAGTCAAGGACAAAAACCATATGATCCTCTCAATAGATGCAGAAAAAGCATTTGATAAAATTCAACACCCATTCATGATAAAAACCCTGCAAAAAATTGGAATAGATGGTCTATACCTCAATTTAATAAAGGCTATTTATGAAAAACCATCAGCCAACATCATATTGAATGGCCAAAAACTGAAAACCTTCATGTTAAAATCAGGAACAAGACAAGGATGCCCACTATCGCCACTTCTCTTCAATATAGTTCTGGAAACATTAGCCACAGCAATTAGACAAGAGAAAGAAATTAAAGCAATAAAGATAGGAAAGGAAGAAGTTAAACTATCATTATTTGCTGATGATATGATACTCTACATTGAAGATCCAAAAAACTCCACCAAAAAACTTCTAGACTTAATTGACAGATTCAGTAAAGTATCTGGATACAAGGTGAATACCCAAAAATCAATAGCCTTTCTATACACAAATAACAGACAGACAGAAAGAGAAATAAGGGAAAAAATTCCTTTTACAATAGCATCCAAAAAAATGAAGTATCTAGGAATCAATCTAACAAAAGAAACAAAAGATCTCTACACTGAAAACTACAGCACTCTGAAAAAAGAAATCGAAGAGGATATAAAAAAATGGAAAGATATCCCCTGCTCCTGGGTAGGAAGAATCAACATAGTGAAAATGGCCATACTACCGAAACTGCTATATACATTCAATGCAATGCCAATTGAAATTCCAACACTATATTTCACAGAACTAGAAAAAAGAATCCAAAAATTCATTTGGAACCACAAGAGACCTAGAATAGCAAAAGCCATTATAGGCAACAGTCACATGGCACCAGGTGTAACAATTCCCAATTTGAAACTATACTACAAAGCCACTGTGATAAAATCAGCATGGTACTGGCAAAGAAATAGGCCTGAGGATCAATGGAACAGACTGGAAGACACAAAAACAAATGCAGATGTACTCAGCTACCTCATCTTCGACAAAGGAGCTCACCATCCTCAGTGGAGGAAAGATAGCCTCTTTAATAAATGGTGTTGGAAAAACTGGATATCAACCTGTCACAGATTAAAATTAGACCCTTATCTTTCGCCATGCACTAAATTAAAATCCAAATGGATTAAAGATCTAAATATTAAAACAGAAACATTAAACTTGCTGGAAAGTAAGTTAGGCAGAACTCTGGAAGACATTGGTATAGGAAAAGACTTTATGAACAAATCCTCAGTAGCACGGGAACTAGCAGAAAGAATCAACAACTGGGATCTCATCTTACTAAAAAGCTTCTGTACTTCAAAAGAAACCATTAGCAGAACTAAGAGACAATCTACAATGTGGGAAAAAATTTTTACCAGCTGTTCCTCAGACAAAGGACTATTATCAAGGATATATAAAGAACTCAAAACAATCAGTGCCCCCAAGTATAAAGACCCGATTCAAAAGTGGGCATCC
>NW_022900914.1:20906602-20925184 GCF_012274545.1 Fukomys damarensis
AGACTGGTGCAACCACTATGGAAATCAATATGGAGATACCTCAAAGAGCTTGGACTGGAGGTTCCATTTGACCCAGCCATCCCTCTGCTGGGTATCTTTCCAAGAGAACTAAAAGAATCATAGCACAGAGAAGTATGAGCACCCATGTTTATAGCGGCACAGTTTGTAATAGCTAAATCTTGGAAACAGCCCATTTGCCCATCTGTTGGAAACTAGATAAAGAAGTTGTGGTTTTTCTATAAAATGGAATATTACTCAGCCATAAAGAACGAGAAAATAGATTCATTCATAGGAAAATGCATACATATTGAAGATATACTCCTAAGTGAAATAAATAAGTCATACATGTGTAAATACCAAATAGTTTCCCTGGTGTGAATAATCTGCAACAATGCATAAGATTCTAATAAGATTACTGACATTTAGAAATGGGAAGAAAGGAGCTAAAGGTGCAGAGAAGGTGTGATGGGTAGAGGAAGAACAAAAAGGGAAAAAAAATGTGAGAGAATGAAAAGATGAAAATAAAGTGTTTGTAGATGGGGAGGGGAGGAAGGGGTGAGGGGAGGGCAGAGGTAAGGGGAAAAAATGAGAAACAAGACTTGCCATGTAGAGGTACATGATCCCAACAATGAATGTAACTGTACTGTATCCCTAAAATGTACCAATAAACTCAATAAAATTAATAAATAAAAAAAAACAGCTACTGATCATGACAGCTTTTTATTAGTAACTAAACCACATCTACAGGATTTCTAACTAGAAGTCTTCAATAATGAATGTAAGTAATTAAATGTACTTAAAATAATAAAGCAATAGTTGACTGAAATATAATTCATAATTTTTACTAATTTGGACTGGCCAGGTTACGAATTAGCCTGATGCTTTATTATACATGTCTTAAAAATTAGAAAGGTGATGCTGACTTGAAATAGAATTAGCTTAAGAACCTTACCAAAATAAAACATTTATGGCAAAAGTGAAATTAGAATAAGTGAGTTTTTCAGAATCTCTTCAGTTGACTCAATTTTATCATACATAAATACGTCTTTAATTCAACCATTCTCCGCCTTGTTTTTTTGTAATCACTGTCCTCGGGTATTTGAAGAAAAGGAGCTGAATCATTTTGTACCAGCTAATGAGAGTTAATTTGTTTATTAATTTTTCAGGAAATGTACAGGATGGTTATAAAACACACACACACACACACAAGCAATTAAATTATATAAGCTTCCAATTACATGATATTAAAAATAAACACAATAAATCCACAAAGCTCATCGCTCCCTATTTCATTACATTTTTCTAGAAATGTACATTTTTACATTTTACGATAATCTATGCCCTCTACATTATTTATGTACTGGGCAATGGTGCACACTGCATATCCCCTTACAACACCACACATAATCACATCACATTGGTAGCTTAAAATCAGCCACAGAAGTCAGCAAAGTCTGTATAGCACAGTTTGATTAACTGTCTGCTGGTCAAGGCTTAAAGAGATAAAGAATGTGTTAATAATGTGCCTTACATGAAATGTGTCAGTTTGATAGTTCTTGCATTGTAAATGGAACCAAAATCATAAAGAATTATCCTTCTAGCATTCAAAAACAATTCTCCAATTCAGGAAATTTGCTCAGGTCATTAACCAATAAATGAAATTCTAACACATATCTTTCTCTCATTTCGTGCTTAGTAACAAATGAAACTATCAAATAGCATTTATATTGGGACTAGGATAGGCCCATTTTTAAGGACTTGAGCAACTTTTTTGCTGATTCAGACAATAAACAAACATTTATGGAGAGTCTCATTCTGTCAAATCATAGATAAATTACAATCTCGGTTGGCTGTGTTTACAAGCGTTTGGTAAAATGAATGAATACATTTTATGAGAATCAGCTGGCCATGTAGAATTTACAATAAGGAGTACTGCATATTTTATTATCAACTATGAATTGTGTGGCATGTATTCAGTAAAATTAATCATATACTTACTTTTTCAGTGAAAAAAATTAAATATTTATAACATACTACTGGAAAAGAAGACCACAATTCGCCAGAAAGAGATTAAGATGTTTTTGTTCGGTTCCAACTCTGGTATCCTTGGTTCCTGAGATACACAGTTAAGCATCTTAGTAGAATATCTGTAAACACTTACAACTCTCTGATTCTCTCTGAGAACTTTCTCATCCATCCTTTAGGCTAAATCTCACAAACAAAAGATCAAAAGTATGAAGCAGTAGAAAGAGGTCCTGAAAAGCACAGAGAAAATAACCCTCTGTTGGCAGAAAGGAAGCTTATTCTTTCTCCCTGAAGAGACTGATTAAAGAGAGCATCAAAATACTGAATATGCCGTTGTGTTACTTATTTGTCCTCTGACTCTCATCCTGCTTCCAAACTTGAAGCTCTTATGCTTGTGCACAGATACTCTTAGTGTTTTCTGGACTACGCTAAATATCTTTAATTCTATAAAAATTTTCATAAACTTCTTTAACTCACGCCATCTTACTTCCTTCATGTCACATTCTAATGTCACACTGTTTTATTAGAGGAACTCTGAATTGAGACTATCAGAAAACTGGCTCTCTGGATTTGGAAACTACATTTTATAAGGTACCCGATAAATTACAAGTAAAAGGTTAGCTGAACTCCACCTGACCTATTCAGAAGTTGAGTCTCTCATTTTGTATTTTTAGAGCTTAAGATAGCAAGAGCAAAATGGAAATGTGGAAATTCATAAAGAGAACAAAGGAACAAGTGAAAATTAAGCCTCAGATGATGGGACTAAAGAAGTACAAAAAGCAAAAGTCCTTTCATACCAAAAACAAATCTGAAAAATTTGTCGGGAATTTAGCTCAGTGGTTCCACCACCTGCCTTACAAACTCAAGATCCAGAGTTCCATTCCCGAACAACAACAACAACAACAAAGATCATGACAATATATCTCAGCACATAATAAATGATTATGTAAGGATCATACACTGTCAGTGTTTCAGAAGGCAAAGAAATGTGCAAAATTTTTTAGAAAGATAACCACTAAAATTATCTTTAAGAACTATTTGTGACAGACTGATCATTCCCATGAAGGATAAAATTCCCAGAAGGGTTTAGAAGCCTCAGAACCTTTAACAGTAGAATATCTGAAGACACTAGGGTCTGGACAAATTAAAGGATTGTATTTCCAACAATCTTGAAAAATTTAGCATCAACACAACATCAAAAGTAGTGGTATTCTTGCATGACTACTTGTAGTGAGCAAACTTTATTGAACTCCTTCAATAATCTTATAACTTTGTGTATGTCACTTTCTATCAAAAACACTTAAAAATGAAATTTGTGTCTATTTTACAAATGAGGAAACTGAGGCATTGAGATTTGTATAAATTGTCCATGTTTACACAATATTCATTAGCAAAATTAGGATTTAAACTCAGACTTGTTTGATTATCACCCCCTATTCCATAATTATTTGAGCAATTATGAGTATACAAACAATTTCAGAATCCATTTACTTTTAATTTTTTAAACATCTTAATTTTTGAGCCATAATTTAATATTTAAATCTTTGTTTAAAAACAGAGAGACTAAATGTGGCAAGACTTTATTTCATATATGATAACCAATAACTAGAATAGTTATATCAGTTGAGAATAAAGAATAATAATATCTGTTTTGATATAATATGTGTACTGTTTATAAATTCCTTGGGGAAAAGTGCATGCATGTGTGTGTGTGTGTGTGTGTGTGTGTGTGTGTGTGTGTGTGTACAGGTGCATGCAAGAACTTGTGCATGCATATTCAATGTGATTAAAATTGTTATAAATGTTTACTTTTTTAAAAAATGTATTACAATAAAAGACATATTGTCATTTACCTCCCTCAAGATGCTCTTCCAGCTTCAAACACTCTTATCCTGTCCTTCTTGACACTTTCCAAAAGAAGCTCTAGCCCAGGTGTGGTGGCACATGCCTGTAATCCCAGCACTCTGGAGGCTGAGGCAAGAGAATTATTATGAGATTGAGACCAGCCTGGGCTACACAGCGAGTTCCAGGGCAGTCTGAACTACATAGTGATACCCTGTCTCAAAAAACAACAACAACAAAAAAAAAAAAAGCAAAGAAGCTCTAGAAGTATTCTGCTATTAATGTCTTTAATTACACTTTCAAATGGCTGCTTTGATGTCCTGAATTGATTCAAAACATTTACCTTTCATGATCATTTTGACTGAAGAAAAACCAAAAGTTAACGGTGGAAGATTCAGTGAACATGGTAGATGATGACACACCACAAATGTTTTTATTTGACAATAAATATTTGATCAATGAAGAACATAATATATGGTAGATGTTTAAATATAAGAATTTATTATTTTAAAAATTACATTTCCATGAATCTTCTTTAAATGGTCAAAATATTTTTCCTCACTTCAAATGCACTTATCCCATTGTTCATGTCAGTTTGTCTTTTACTGGAATAAGTTTAAGTTGCTTGTTACATTTAAACATTCACTGTTTCTTTTGATCACTCCATTGTGCACAGGTATGCACATGTTCACATTCACACACACACAAAATAGCAAAGTGCTTCCTTTGCATGGTACCAACTCTCTCAAATTCCCATTTAGCATCTTTGTTGGTCTGATTTCCCACTGTCCAAGCAGACAAAACTGGAATAGAAGGAAGACTGTCTTTGGCAAGCACTAACACCCTATTCGGCACCTTCAGCTATTCCTGGCTTCCTTGGTTTCCCACTTATCCTCCACTTCTGGAAGCATATTGTGCTTTCAACAAATCATCTAATTGCCAGTGAGTAATGAAGGGCTGAAGACTTGACCCTTGCTCGCAGGAGTACTTGCATACTATGCAGTGTCCAGATGGAAAATCAGTAATGGCATTAATTTCCTTCCTTTTAATTTAAGCCATCAATTCTGCAATGGTCAACCAAGTTATTCATAATCTAACATAAAAATATCTCAAATTATCCCAATAAAAACTTCCCCTAAGGTATCATACATATATAGAAGGTTTTGGTTCTAGTAATAAAAGTAACCCAGGAAAGCACCTAGAGAAATTCTAGTAATTAATTGTTTGAGCTAATTTATATTACAAACTATATATACAATTCAAAACCAAAGTATGGTTATTCATACAAAGACTAGCTTTCACAAGTATGTGTGTATGACAAAGTTCAATAGTAGAAAAGATCTTGAATAAATTAATTGAACTTAGATCCAAGAAGAATGAGCAAGATATTTGTAGGAATGGAATGCATCTTGAGACCACAATGCTTAGTAAATAAATCAGACACAAAAGGTTAAATATCATATGGTTGCTCTTATATGAGAAACCAAAATATAAACAATTTAAAGTGAAAACTAAAAGAGAGATTATGGGAAACAGGGAGGTAGACTTTGTGGAGATGAGAAAGGGATCTGGAATTGAGAAGGGTGAGGGCCATGAGAAGCAGGGGAAATTAAAATGATTAAGACGTGATATGCACGGTATCATGTATATGGACCAATTCCCCAAGATGGATATTATTATGTATTGCAAACCTATACCAATAAGACTTTTTGTTAATTTACACTCTACTACATTACTAGATTATTCCCATTTTTTTTTTCAAAAACCCAACAGATATCCTGCTACATGCTGTTATTTCTCACATCCCAAAATATATTTGCTTGAATCCACTTTGGCAATTCCTGCCCCACTGGCAGCAAAATTTCTTCAAAGAAATCTCCTTACTCTTCCAACTCTCTCCTCCTACTCAGCCTCCACCATTCCACCAAAAGTTCTTCAGTCAAGGTCATCAATGTTTTTCACACAGGTGCCACTTATTGTGCTATTCCATCAGCTTATACTCTATACCTGTGACTGCACTGTAGGATACTGGAGGTAGAACACCATGTTTCCTTCAATCAGCTACTTCCTACTGGGCTCTGCTAATAGGATGCCAGAGAGAAACTGTAAGGCTGTGCAGAAAAAAAATGGATTTTCTCACCCTGAAGACTCCGAAGCTTTAGACTACACCACTGTTACACACTGAAAAGCACCCTCATCACACCTCGCCAGAGATACCAGCACCAGTAAGAGGACAGCAACCCTCCCTCTGAGGTTCATGTTCCAGCTCTGTTGAGTCCCTTCTCTAAGCTTTTAGGTGACACCAAGATCTCCAGACCCAGGATGACAGAAGCTTCTTAAAATTACCACCTCGGTACCACTGTCAGTGTTCCTTTTTTGCCTTTTTTAAATTCCCTTATAGTTCTTTAACCAATTCCCCATATTGAAACATTCCTATAATATTATTTTTAATATAATTTCTGCCTTCCAGACAATGCCTTGGTCGGGCCAAGGTGAAAGTAGTGGGTTATTGGGGTCATGAGTATATTTTGACCCCAGTCCCTTTCCCTTGCTATCTCTGCTTCCTGGCTGAAATGAGATGAGTAGCCTCCTTCCCCCATACCCTTCTGCAGTGATATACTGCCCGGCCATAGGGCCAGAAGCAATGGAGCCAATCAACCATGAACTGAAATCTCTGAACTATGACCCAAGGTAAATGTTTCCTCCTTTAAAGTTCTTCGTGGAAGGTATTCTGTCACAGTGACACATAGCTAACATAGCTGGCGAAGCACAAATTTTGTTTTTAGCTCAGATCCCTCTCCAGCCCCAAATATATAAATCAAACTGCCTAGTCAATATCCAAAACTGAACTCTTGATCTGCCCCAACACCACAACTTTTTCCAATTCCAGTCGTCCTTAGCTTAGTTGCTAGGAACTTCATTATTCCAGTTGCTCTGGCCATGAGCATTGGAGTCTTGCTCATCATCTCTCTTTCTCCACAATCAATCCTATAACCATTACCTTTAAAATATCCCTAGAGTCAGACCACTCTGCATCATTTCCCTACTTCTGATCTGGTCTAAACCACTGTCACCTGTCACCTGAATTATTGCAACAGTCCCACTGCTGTTCTTTTGGCTTCTGCCTCCAACCACATGATAAGGGCAGTCCTTTCCAATTAATCTATATCATTTCATTCTTCTGCACAAAGTTTGCTTTCTTTCTTTCTTTCTTTCTTTTTTTAATTGAAGCAGGCTCTCACTATGTAGTCAAGACTGACCTGGAACTCACTATGTAGCCCAGGCTGGTCTCGAACTCACAGTGATCCTCCTGGCTCAGCCTCCCTAGTGCTGGGATTACAGGTATGCACTACCACACCCAGCTTGCACAAAGCTTTCTAATGGCTACTCATTTCCCTCAAAATAAAAACCCAAGTCTTCACAAAGGCTTAATTATTTCCTTTTCTTCCCATACTTTCTTTCTTATAACTCCCCATATCATACAAGTCTCCCCATTCCAATACATTAGATAGCTGGCTGTTTCTCAGACATTTTGATGTGCTCTCACCATACAGCCTTTTATCTGGCTGATCCATTTGACCACTCTTCCCCAGAATTGCCAGAGTCCCTACTTCTATCCAGAATTTATTGAAGCCTTGGTTTTTCAATGATCATCCAATTAATATTAGAAATTGCCACCATCCTACCTTTTAGTCCCCGGAACACTTCTAATTCATTTTAGCCGGTTCCATTTCTCCTTTGTTTTAAGTCATCACTACTGTCCCCAGTAAGTAAACTCCAAGAAAAGAGAGCATCCTTCATATTTTACTCACTGATGTACTTAAGCATTGAAATAGGATCTGGCTCAGAATAAGCATTCAAGTAAAATCTACTGAGCAAAAGAATGATTTGACAGTCTGCAAGGAGGCTTAAAAACAGCATCACAGACTAACAGGAAAAAAAACTGCCTAAGAGGAACCTATTGCCCCCCAAAATCTTTCAAGTTTTTTCAAAAACTTCTCTGATTGACTGGAGAAGAAAGAATCACTTCTCGGCCTTTTGGCTAAGATCAAGTGTTGAATGGAGAAGAAAGAGAATGTAAAATTACATTAAAATAATTAGTTATCTTTCCTAGCTGGATGCTTAGGAGCTCGGTGTTGAAATCTGTGTTCTGGGGAAGATAAACATCTCAGCAAACCACCTGGGATGGTGATGGCATTTATCAAACCACAAGATAAAAATGTGGCTTGTATGCTTTGGGTGTTGCCAGCAACGAAATCACAACTCATTGATTGTGGACAATGAAACAGAGTCAGAAACCTCATGAGTGATTTGCCACAGAGGGATCTGATCAAGAAGAATAAGAATATATTTAGTTACTGGAATATTTTGGAATAAAACATGACCTCAGTATAACTTGCCAAGGCCTTCATTTCTATGCCACTAAAATTAAAGAATTGGATTAGAAAGTCTCTGTGGTCCCTTATACTAAGTACTAAGTACTAAGATCGGGCTCTGTGTGGCCAGTGGAAAGAACTGTGACACTTAGCAAGGTAGTTTCCAAGTTGCGAAACAGGCAGGTTCCCAAAAAGGCAACTGGGATGGGCCTTAGCATGTGCAGAGTTAATGAGGGAGGCTTTGTGGCTCAACACCTATGAAAGAAAAGAGCAACGTGGGAAACAGGAAGAAGTTAAACTATGGCACAGGCCCTGTGATAGCTCAGCCATTCTCTTGGAGAAGTATAAAGACAGAATGACCCCTTCAGACCTGTGCTGAATTGGAGCAAGAGGGCCGTCCATCCACACCACAAGTCAATCCCTACATGTGGCTACAATGGAGAGGAAATACAACCTTCCACCAGGCAGATTTCTTCAGCTATATAATCCTATAGTGAGCTAACAGATGAGGAAATTCTGCCACTGAACTTCCAGTAAATGATGGGGGATCTGAGTAGTACTACAGTAGCTACCACAAGCTACCTATAGACCTGCTGCACAGTGATAAAATTGGCCTCAAGCTCATAAACAGTGTTCAACCCACCAATCGTGGGTAAATGACATCAGCTCTAATAGTAATGGGGAAAAAACACAAAAACCGAGACATTATTAAATTTCCAAAATAAAAATTCCATTTTCCAAGCTCTCAGATCCATTAACATTAAAATATTCACAGAACATATTTAGATGTTACCTCTTAAGCTGGTAACTTGAGATAAAAGTTGTCATGATATATGGTTCATTCCATCTACATTGATCCTTTTGAGTTAAAAGATCCAAAGGGGAAGAGGGGAGGGTAGGAGAAGGGAAAGGAAAAAATATGAGAAAAGGAAAATAATGGAAGTATAGTATTTGTAAATAGGGAAGGCTGGAGGGGTTAAAATCAGGGCAGAGGAATGGGAAAA
Source organism: Fukomys damarensis (assembly GCF_012274545.1). Taxonomy (NCBI): domain Eukaryota; kingdom Metazoa; phylum Chordata; class Mammalia; order Rodentia; family Bathyergidae; genus Fukomys; species Fukomys damarensis. Next base: position 20,915,850 of record NW_022900914.1, read on the forward strand.
AAATAAGAACCAAAATATATCATGTACAGGTATAAAATCCCAATGATGAATGTCACCATACTGCATACTTAAAATCTACCAATAAAAATTAAATCACTGCAAAAATTATTACTTATCTAATAGATTTCAACCTATCTAATAACACAGACAACATCCAGCCACAAAAATGCCCATAAATGAAAATATAAATTCATTGAAATATAACTCACTTTTGTATATCGCAGAGTAAAAAGATTAAGTAATCACCTCAAGTTATGTATACTTACTTAGCAGATATTTGTGTCTATGTGATATATGCCAAGCAATGATATAGGCACAAGAGAATGAACAAAATATAAAGCTTTCCATCATTTACAGAGGCTTGCCTTTTCCTAGAGTCACATTAATAAGCTATATCATTTATCCACAGCCACAGCAGCAAAGAACTAGATACAGATTCAACGCTACATATCACTGAAGTTGAAGAAACATATATCTTCTAGACTGTTGTTTTTTATGACAACCTACTTCTGCCCCCCAATACACCCAAGACTCATACTCTTTCCAGACACAACCTCTGTGCACTAGATTCTGACTCCCTTCTCCCCAGTACCCTGCCTCTTCCCTCACCAAATTCTATCATAAGTTACCTGCTGGGTCTTGCTTCTAGCTCACATCTTTTAGGGAAAGATGTAAAATTTCATTGCCATTTAAGGAATTATAACTAATAGAAGATTAATTTTGGTACCCTTCCCCAGAAGTATATTTTTTTAGCGCCTTCTCAAATGTCGTTCACTTTTCAATGCAGTGATGTTTTAAGCTTTCACAATAATTACTTCAATGGAACTATCCTCACCGAAGTTATTGGGTTTTCACTGCTAAGTCATTAGAGAATATTCCAGCTTCGTCGACTTGTCTGTATCTCTGTCATACCTTTGACCATTTTGTCAGCCTCGACACTATCACCTACGTCACTACTGCATGCTTCTCCTGTAGGCTTTTCTCTCCCCATCTCTTCTCTCTCCAGTTATGATGAAGTTCTCAAACCACTCTGACTATAAAATCACCCAGTCCACCCTTCTTTTAGTTTCACTATTATAAGTACATGCTAATAATTCCCAAACTCCACCTCCAACTCAAGTATCTTAGCTCCTCACCCACATTTCCAACACCCTACTGAATAATTCCACTGTGATATTCCAGGAGTTTCTAACTTAGCACACACACATTTTTTCATCATTTTTGTCCAACAAAATCAAACATTCTCAAGATTCCAGCTACAACAAATGGCATTTCCATTGTCCAAGTTACTTAAGCTAAAAACTGAGATTCTAATGATTTCCTTTCCACTAGCTTTCTAATCTAACCCTATTGAATCAAACCCTATTGAATAAAGTTCCTTGAAATACTTACAAGTATCCACTTATTTCTAGCACCATTATAACTTCTTTCACATCACTTATCTCTTTTTTGAATCACCTCATAAGACAGCAATATATTATCAGGCTTTAAAATACGAATTCTGGAGCCAGACTGTCTGGATTCAAATCTCAGCTCTTCCTTCAACAACTGTATGACCGTGGGCAGCTACCTAACCTCTCTAGGACTTACATATAAGATAGGATGATAAAACAATAGCAATATGTCTCATCAGATTGCTCAGAGGATTACATTAACTAAAGTACGTGTTTAAGGCATAAGTGGTTAAGTGAGTGCTGACATATACTGCTTTCTAAGTGAACCAGAGCTATTATTAGCAAGAAACAACCTCACTAGCTTCCCCTCCTCTAACCTCACCCTTTTCCATCTGTTCCCCAAATGACAGGCAAAGTGAACTTTCTAAATTAAAGTTGACATCGTGTCCCTCCTTGGCCTTATATATTTTATGTCTTACTCACTTACAAACCATCTCTGAGATCTTCAAGACTGATGGTTCCCTTATGAACTCCCACAGCATCCTTTGTCTACCCATATTATGGAACTTATCAGACTAAATTCTACTTGTCTGATCATTTATTTATCTGTCTATAACACTATTTCTTAAAGACAAATTATTCCTAGTAAAAGGTTTTATTTTTATTATTGGGTTTACTTATCTATATTGCCCAGCACACAATAAGTAATACAAACTCACTGAATGAAAGAATGTAGTCTACTAACTGCTAAGAATACTAAAAAAAAAAAAAAAAAAAAAAAAAAAAAAAAGTTTTTTTTTAATCTACAAAAAAAAATAAAAACATAGATGAGAATGTCTGCAGGTCGTTAGAGACCCAGAAGCTAGGGTGCAACTATATCAGGAAGATTTGGGTGATAACCCAGAGATTAAACCAAGGACAGCCTGACCAAAAAAAAAAAAAAAAAAAAAAAAAAAAAAAAAAAAAAACTAGTATTTTTTTAATGTACAGTCAATCAAATGAAATCCAGGAACTACAGATGTCAAAACTTTCTTCATTAAAATCACTAGTTTAACTACATCAGCATTTTGTCTGGTTTCGCATATTCATTTAGGGAATATTAACAAAAGTTTCTCTCTCTCTCTCTCTCTCTCTCTCACACACATATTATCTTAGGAATACACAATTAGACCTTGAACTTCTCTGGATTTTTAAATTAAAAATACTAATTTTCTCTTGCTAATAAACTGATTTGTGGTTTCCTATTAAATGTGAAGCCAAAAAGGTGAAATCTTGATGTAGACTTTACAATTGAAACATTCCTTTATTGCTCCATCAAAAGTAATACTCAATAGACTTTTTAAAAATTCTCTATAAAATCAAGGTCATTCCCCTCTCCAACTATCTGGATAGAAAATGAAAAATACTTTCTCCCTTCAGGCAGCCCAAAATTATTTTGAATTGAAAAATGAAAATGTATGATTCTAATATTCTAGACAAACTAACCAAATTTAAGGCATAAGATATTAAAAATTGAATTAGCAATAAATCATCCACAACACTGATTGCTGTAAAGTGAAGGGGCAGGATGTGCCTCAGAAGTGCACCAAAAACATAGCTCTGAGGGCCCAGGGAAAAAGGCCAGCTGCTCAGAAAAGATTCAAACTTGCACAGCAAATCAGAGAAGCACATGTTTTCAACCCTTGAAAGCTTTAAAGCTTAAACAGAGACTGAGAAGAAAAATGGCCTCTCGTTAAGAATAATAGTTAACCTCACACAGTGTACGCAGGCACTGTTCTAACACCGGCACATTCATTTTTTTAACCCTAACACCAAAGCTCTGAAATAGGTTTATGGTCACCATGGCCTCAGGAACGACGAATGAGGAACTCAGGCTTGAAGAGTATAGTAACTTGCTCAAGTTTCCATATGCGACTGAGCTGACATTTGAACCCAGGCTCATTCTGCAAAACACTGTGCTCTCCAGCTTCTTGCTGAGCATTTTTAAGTCTTTACTGAATCTCTTTTTCCAAGTTGCATAAGCCTCCTACTACACAGAGAGGTAGCACTGAGCATAACAGGGTTATAATGGGAGAAATGAAAAAAATACAAGTACCAACAAGAAGGTTCAGGAGTGTTTTGACAAGGTACATTCAGGAAGCTGTAGGAACAGAGCAGTGTCCTTCACCTGGTCCAGTAAGAAAGAATGGTTCTCACAGAAATTAAACTAAAGGACCCAGAAAAATGAACAGGCATTTTCCTGGTAAAGAGAAAGAAGATGGATTCAGCCATTTATGAGGAATTAAAAGAAACCTTTTAAAGCTAGAGTAGAAAGAGCAAAGTAAAACATTACATTAGTCAAGGGACAAAATTGTCCACATTAAAGAGTTTGAAAAGGACGGAAAAGGCAATCAGAGACTGCTGCAAAATAAACCCAATGGCTGCAATGTGGTGACAAGAAAGGAGAGAGACAGGAGTACAAGCACAGAGTACACTTGGAAGAAGTATTTCAGTACTCGTTATGATGGTGGGAGTGCAGAGAGTGGACGCCTTTGAAAGGTGTTTATGAGATCGAATCCACAGGACAGTGGTGCATGAAGAGATCAAGAAGACAAGAGTAACTTTTAGGAAACAGCATAGAGGGCAAAGGAAGACCCAAGACCATGATCCTTTTGCAATCAGTCTCTGATGGAAAATTACAAATGAAAATATAAAATATGCTAATGTTCACAAGCCAACACTACCAATCCATTCCATGCACTGTAGAAAAGACTGATATAGTTATCAGAAAAATGCTAACATTTGAGACAAAGAATATTCAAATAAAAGAACAGAAGAATAACTGTTCAAATTATGAACCCATGTATATAGGGTATATGCCAATAACATTTCTCAATGATCTGAGAGGACAGCACAGGAAACTAAAGTAGTTGGAATTTAAGCGCAGAATGCAGGTAGGAGCTACTACTAGTGAATCTTACTGATGCACCTTAAAGGTTTTATAATGTTTTTAAATATAGAGGAGTGGTATAAAGTAAGACGGTAAGGCTCTACAAATAACCAGAAGAGAATCAAGTCATCTACCTCTTTAAAATTCTGAAACAAAGAATGGGGATAGGTTCACAGCTTTATCAAAATTAGGATCCTGAAGTTGTCACCGAAAGAACTTTAAATAGGTCCAGAGAGCAGAAGTGTCAATTTTTGTTCCTGTAATTCACTGGTACCCTTAGGAATCAGTGACTTTAAATGCCTTTGTTAGAACTCTTACTTAGTATAGTGTTAATTAATTAAAATCATTTTTAACATAATATTGAACTTTGTGCCTCAAGTCTAACCATTTGGATCTGAAACCTAGTTTTATACTTCTGTTTCTTCAGTGAGTATACTAACCATGGCTACAGCCCATGATCAAACTGAGGGGGGAAAAAAGAACTGTATACGTAACCACAGGAGAGACGGTATGCAGTGTCCTAGAGTAGTAATTTTTTACTTTATAGCAACATATAAATATTTCCTTAAACAAATATGTATAGTCATATAATGAAGTATAATAGAAGAATACAAATGAATTTGGAAAAGTAGACTTGAAACTTCAAACTATTTCATTTCTGTATCAAGATTTTTCTCTAATGCTGTTTATTGATTTATTTCATTTACTAAGGATACTTCAATAGAAATTTCAGAGGACAGGGAGAGAATTTATTATACTTACCTGATTACATGCCACCCCCTTCATTTTGCAGACTGAATAACAATAAAATCAGTCTCTGACAGCAAATCTCCCAGGGGACAAAAATGAGTTCCCGCTATTTACAAAATGGTTTTGAACCTAAACTAATGTTTTAGTTTTACTTAATCAGCTCAATTTGACATTATGTAGGATTATGATTCTCTTTTATGATCTTGTCCTATCCAGCAATATATTAAAATCTCTCTGAATAGCCTGATCTTAATTGGTTTTGACAGGAAATTTAAAGATTTTTAAAATAATAAATTATTTCAGAAAAGCATATGATATCAAAATTATTTCACTGAGCATATGCAGTTCACAGTGACCACATATACAAAAATATATGACATATCTGCTACTTAAAATGATTACTTTGGAAATAAATACCAAAATTCTATAGTGAGAGTCAATAAAAAAATAAAATATTAGCTTACTTTGAACCAATAAAGGGATTTTTTCATTTTTAAGGTGGAAGTTCTAAAAAATGTGAATCAGTGCATACAAATCAGAATTGAATAGTTCCAGGAATGTAATCATAATACAAAGCAAATATGTTGCCTTTCAACTGATTCACTTTCTAACCTAAATAATAAATCACTTAGTTATTGTCCTGTAAGAGTGTATGACCTACTGCTACTTCTTTCTGTTTAGCACATAACTCAGAGAAATGTAAGTTAGATATAAGGAAAACTTTCAGAGAACAGCCACCACTGGGTATGAGAACATATATTTAAAGTGTGGTATGGCTTTCCAGCCACTGAGTTTCAAATCTGAATAAAAGGTAGGGCCAGGTTTTACAGTATCTGGACTCCAACCAAGACCGATAGCTTAAAAATGTTTCACATTTAATTCTTAGCATTTTCTAAACTTACACATATTTTTAGCCTTCAGGAATGGCTAGCTGGCCAAACATTCACAAATTATTTCCATATTATCTCTATTGTAATGATGGTACTTTGACAATAGGAACGGATGAGTATTTGCTGTTCAAATATTTTGGATCACACCATGTTCTGCATCACATTACTAACTATTGAACTTTTTAGTCTCTGTTTTGATTTATTCAATGTCCAGGCTAACTTTATTTACTTGATGGCAAGATAACTAATGTTCATTTTCATGACTATTTTGGGGGAAATCTAGAAACTCCATCCTGTACTTATGATTTCAACAGCGACCTTTAATAATACCAAATTTATTTTGTGTGTATTTCAAGTTAAAAGTTAATAATTAAATAACCCAGATTACTCTTGGTTTTTTGAACAGCTAGTAAAAAGGACAATTCTGACTCTAAATGTCACTTTCCACAGAATGAATTCAGGTCATCCAAAATGAAAATCCCCCCAAAGGTGAAATATTATATCACCAAAGTTCTTTGAAAACCTACACTGATGAGGTATGACTTACATGTAAAGGTCCCCAGTTTGTCATCACGTTTTGGAATCATCTATTCCCATAGAAGGACCATGGTGATGACCTCACCTACTTGTCCATCAACTTGAACAAGTCGATAAGAGGAAGGGAATAATTTTATCAAACAAAATTGCTAAACAGGAAACATATGATTCTTTTCACACAGAGGTTCTCAACCGCTAAAATGTATAGTTCTCTCTTTTTAGGTGGACCTATTTAAAACATAAAACCAATGAAACTAAAGTAGAAAATTTGGAAGTCAAATTGGCATCCAGGGGAAATTTTTTAAATATATCCATTATATACACACACATATATATAGAGAGAGAGACAGATATGTTGAGTCATTCAATGAGAAACTTAATAATCTATATTGAATATATCATAACAGGAAAAAAAAGCATGGGTCTATCTCATTCTTCTAAGAGCCTTCAATGCTTGAAGTAAAGTTTTAATGCTAGAAACACCCCACTGTATCTCTTTGAAAAATGGTGATGTTGGGAACAGTTTGAATCAGTAATGCCATAAAGCAAAGCTGCTTTACTTCATAATGTATGCTGTGAGTAAAATCATACCAGTTAAGGAAAAGTTACTAAGAGTAATGATAAGGAAGTCTGCACACTAAAAATTTGCCATTTTAAATAATCATGTTCTAATCCAGTTTATTAAAAATACCTTTCATATTTTGGCAAATGCCAGATTTTTCTTCCATTTTGTAGGTAGTGGCCACAATTTTAAAAGCTGTTTACAACTACCCTGTTCTTCTGTTCACTAATGCAAAGTATCTGTTGACCAGATGTCTCTTCCCAGATGCCAAAGGTATATGCTCCCCTAAGAATGACTCTCGAAAAACTAAGTTGCAGGAACCAAATAAGCCAATAAAACACACACCAACTCATGGTGACAAACACCAGAGTAAAACATAAGAAGTGAAGGTAAGTTGAGGTGGGAGAAAAAGCAAAGCAATAACTGTGAACAGAACAAAAATATGATTTTAAAAAATCAAAGTGATAAATTACATAAATTACAGCAGACATAAAAAATGCATAACATTCTCTTTTACTTTCCCATTGGAGTTTCTGCCTGTAAATAAAGTAATTCTTTGAGCCATCCTAGATGCTCACCTCTGCCCTTGACAATGGCTTTTTCTCATGTGACTCTGTGTTCAGGTTTTGGGAGGGCCCTGGATTGTGGCTGATGATCTCTTAAAATGGAAGTAAAAACAAACACTTGCCTCATTTAACCTTTGGATTTGCCTCATTTAACCTTTGGATTTCTGCCCACTGAGGCTTTTAAAATAAAACGAATATGATTCCTCTAAAGAAATAGCTGCAATTCTATCTAGCCACCACAGCAGATGCAAGAAATGTGGGAGTAATAGAAAGAGGCAGAAGGGCAATCCACTATTTCTAGATTAAATTCTGAAGAAGCAACACTTGATCAAAATGAAGAGTGGGTCCAGTTACATAATATGTGGAACCCAATGCAAAATAAAAATGTAAAAATACTTTTTCAAAAAGTATTAAAAACGCAAGATGACAAGATCAGAAGTGTGGGGTCCATCTAAGTGCATGGCTGTAGCTACTGCACATATATGAAACCCTAGAAGAGGGCGTCCTAGTTAGATATATGGTGTATGTAAAGGCTCAGATTCCAAAGGAGATGAATGGCAGGAAATGAGATGTCCTGAGCGAAGGGAGAACGTAAACTCACAAAGCATAGCAAAGAGGAACCAGACGCCAAAGGAGACAACTAAGCACAAGAGCAATTGGATGTGTCATAATTCGACAGAGGCTGAAAGGAGACAATTTCATAGGTCAGAAAAAGGCAGTCTATATTCTGTAGCACCATAGAGAGCAAGAACACCGTCATGTTCTGTAAAAGGGTTCAGATCTCGATTATATATAATGAGCGACACCGCAGTGGAAGAACTCCCATATGAAAGTTCAGTGATGTTTATGGTAAACAGGGAGAGCGAAATCAGATTTATTCATGGCATCTTATTTGCTTACCCAAACAGCTACAGAAATGTTTCAAGGATAGAGGATGTGAAGCCTTGTACTTTAGCATATTCAGTAAAGATGTACACTAGATCCTTTGGTGGACTGCCTCTCCCAGCACACGATAATAAAGATGCATGTGCCCTTGAAGTAGGATCTTCAATATGAGTTGAGCCATATCTACCAAAAAAGACATAAATATTTGAAAATGGTCTTTCAGATATAATCAAGTTAATGTGAGGTCATACTGAATTAGCATGTTTAGCCAACGTCTGGTATCCTTATAAGTGAGGAATTTGGACACAAAGACACATTATGTAATGATAAAGGCAGAAAATAGAGCAAAACATCTACAAGTCAATAAATACTCAGGCCTGCTGGCAGACTTAGCCAAAACCTGGGAGAAAAGAAAGGAACAGATTTTTCCTATATTAGCTTGGAATGGCATAACAAAATACCACAGCCTGGGTGGCATGAACAGCAGAAATTTATTTTCTCAAAGTACAAGAGGCCAGGAAATTTAAGATCAAGATCAAGGTGCCAATAGATTCAGTTTCTTTTAAGGTTCCCTTCACTGTCTTCCTGTCTTATAGATTGCCCCCTTCTTGCTGTGTCCTCAGATGATCTCTCTTCTGTAGGGAGAAAAAGAGAGAGGTCTTTTCTCTCTTTACAAGGTTACTGATCCTATTGGCTTAGGGTAACACCTTTAGTATGCATTTAACTCTACTCTAAAAACCCTCTCTATGCATTTAACTTTACTCTAAAAACCCTCTCTCTCTCTCCCTCTCTCTCTCTGTCTCTCTCTCCCTCCCCCCCCCT